>NC_091360.1:4417938-4517938 GCF_038502225.1 Cherax quadricarinatus | reverse complement strand
AACGTTAACGTTAATAAGTATATAACGTTAACGTTAATAAGTATATAACGCTAACGTTAATAAGTACATAACGTTAACGTTAATAACCATATAACGTTAACGTTAATAAGCATATAACGTTAATAAGTATATAACGTTAACGTTAATAAGTATATAACGCTAACGTTAATAAGCATATAACGTTAATAAGTATATAACGTTAAAGTTAATAAATATATAACGTTAATAAGTATATAACGTTAACGTTAATAAGTATGTAACGTTAACGTTAATAAGTATATAACGTTAACGTTAATAAGTATATAACGCTAACGTTAATAAGTACATAACGTTAACGTTAATAAGTATATAACGTTAACGTTAATAAGTATATAACGTTAACGTTAATAAGTATATAACGTTAACGTTAATAAGTATATAACGGTAACGTTAATAAGTATATAACGTTAACGTTAATAAGTATATAACGTTAATAAGTATATAACGTTAATAAGTATATAACGTTAACGTTAATAAGTATATAACGTTAACGTTAATAAGTATATAACGTTAACGTTAACAAGTATATAACGTTAACGTTAATAATTATTTAACGTTAATAAGTATATAACGTTAAAGTTAATAAATATATAACGTTTATAAGTATATAACGTTAACGTTAATAAGTATATAACGTTAACGTTAATAAGTATATAACGTTAACGTTAATAAGTACATAACGTTAACGTTAATAAATATGTAACGTTTCTAATTTTCATGATTTTACATTGTAAGAAGCCATTCAGTGTGTACCAGTCATCTCTCATCTCTTTACCACCGAAACAAATGCTTAGTTTCACGAATAATAATAATAATAATAATAATAATAATAATAATAATAATAACTAATAATAATAATAATTTCCCAGAAATCGTATTGCATAAGATATCGAATATCGTATTTTTCGGCATATAAGACGCACGAGCGTATAAGACGAGGTTTCCGAGCAGTTGTAACGTAACGTTAGTAAACAACTGCTATAGCGTAACCCAAAGCGTAACCCAAAGCCTACCCTTGACCCTGACCTTGGGTATATAAGGCGCAGGCTGATTTTCCGTGGGTGGGGGGGGGGGGGAGCGCGCTTCATATGCCGGAAAATACGGTAATCAGATACCTGGCAGCTCAGTAGTTGATCACTTCACTCACAAACGACAGGACGTTAGTTGAGTGTTGGGCAGGTCGATGTACATGGCTCTTTTCCAGCACGAAGCAATAAATATATTACCAGTAGACCCCCTGGCTGTCTTCAAGAAGGCAGTGGACAGGCACCTAAAGTCAGTACCTGACTAACCGGGCTGTGGTTCGTATGTTAGCTTGTGTGCGGCCAGCAGTAACAACCTGGTTGATCAGACCCTGATCCTCATGAGGCCTGGTCTTAGACCGGACCGCGGGGGCGTTGACCCCCCGAAACCCTCTCCAGGTACCTGATCGATGTGAGTTGCATCCTGAGGAAGAAACACTAGATGGAATAAGCCACGCTGCTTAATTTCCAGGCTTCTCCTGGGTTATTAAGCCTCCAGATAAAAAAAATCTGCCAAAAATAGTGTCTGTTTATAATGTAATTTAATATTTATTAACGACTACTGAACTACACTTCATTATTTTTCAGTACAAATAAGACATGTTTCACGGAACTTAAAAGTCATGAATAAATTAAAAGAAAAAAAAAAAACCTCTGGTTGCCATTCAGACACTAAAAAGTAATGGTTCTGGCTTGAAGATAACAGAGACTAAAATAAATACTCTGCAAGTGTACATCTAGCAGTTTAATAAATAAATTAGTGTGAAAAAAGTTTCCCAAGATATTAAACAAGAGCCCTTCACAGCATCAAGGCACCTTGAAGGGACAATCAATATAATTGTGAGTCAGTGGAGAAAACATCAACTGGTTGAAGATATAATCTCAGACTGATGAGTCTACGTCTGGACGAGAGTCCGTGTAAATCAACTTAATGACTTACCATCAATACTTAAACTAAGTTTCTTAATGGGTAATAATGCTGATAGGCTAAGCTTAACTTATAAAAGTATATCAAGTTACCGGAGATGGATCACCCTCTGGGCCAAGTGCTACACCGGGTTTAGCGATCAATATTAAACTTCTTTTTTTTTCCATGATATTCAGTAACAGTATAACGCGATCTAATAGAAAAAACACCACGGAACGGGTGAGATTTGAACCTACAGCGAGTGAATCGTAAAACTCCAGGCGAGTGGGTAAGAACAGGTTCAACCTCAACCCGTTTCGTGGTCTGTTTACAATCATGTTAATACGATTTCGTGAGTCGTGAACTAATACTGTATCTATATATGGCTCCTTTTCTGGCGTTCGTTGGTACTGGAGGCCTGGTCACAGACCGGGCCGCGGGGGCGTTGACCCCCCAGAACTCTCTCCAGGTACTCCAGGTAAACTCCAGGAGGCTAGTATTCTCATGCTCTCTGATGGATGTTCAACGAGGTACTAACGAGTTACCAACGAGTTCTAGCTTAACAAAAAGCGACTTAAATAGTACAAAGTGTTGCTATATTCTTCACCAAGTTAACACTATGATTTGTATTTTCTGTTTAACATAGTAAAAACTTTAATATATGAATACTTTGCTAGCATGAAAACTCTTACTTTTTTCTATATTGTCTGCAATACGCTCTTTAAAACCATATTTTCTTCCTGAAATTAGTATCTTGGTTACTCATTATTATACTGAAGATAGCCTTCATGCACTCACTGATTCATGTGTGTTATGTGCTATTCCATGTCTCCATTCACCTATATTTCAAGTTTTATCTCCATTGCTTTCCTCTATTCTTCAACATTTCTGTATCGATACGTGAGAGGGGAGAGAGAGAGGGAGGAGAGAGAGGGAGGAGAGAGAGGGAGAAGAGAGGAAGGGATGCTCCTTAAGTTCATCAGAAGATTGTCTCCCGAGGGAAGAGCATCTCTCAGCTCCTTGCCCCAGATATCCCCCGGCAGGAGGCTCCTAATTGACGGGTCAGGAGCGTCTTGCAGCCACCTTGGGGACGAACACGAAGTCTGGCCCCCTGAAGCCACGAAATTTAATCCCGGGTCCTAAGTGATGTTGAAGATTTTGACCGGAAGTCTGGCCCTGAAGTTAGGCAGTTTCTTCCTGGATCCTATGAGAGGGATGAAGATTTCCAAGTCCAATCATAAAGTCCGATTTTTAAGGCCTCAAAATACCGAAGTCCAGCCATAAAGTCTGACTTATAGACTTTTTAGACCACGAGGTAATGTTCTGTGGGAATGAAGCTGTCTATAAGTCCCCTTCAAAACTATCAAAAATAATTTAAACTAATTTTGTCATATTTTAATAATATTCTACCAGTCAGAGTTGTAAAAAAAATTACAATGAATGTAATCTTCACTGAGCTTGCAGTCACTGTTAATTCCTTGCTCTGTAAACTATTTCATTTCTTTTTCTGGTTATCCCTTTCAATTAAAATTCACATGTTTGTCAAGCGTTATAACCCAGGAGATTTGTTGCATGATGATAAAATTAGTAAAACTACGCCTCAGCAAGCAAAACTATGTTTTGTATTGCGCTCTGGGAAAACCAGCTGGGTTTTTTTCATTAGCTCCACAATTAAAACCAACTTTAAACTTGATTAAATGCCATATTTTTCCTAGCAGTTCAGGGAAAGACCTTTTTTTCTAAGTTTCTGTTTTTAAATGACTGTAAATGTCAGGTAGCAGCGTCTCGTATAATTAATGTTGTTTGTGAGTTTATTTTTCACCAGACTGTGAGGGTGTACCCCCTCAAGGGAGGTTCCTTGATGCTGGTGAGGGGCTCTTGATCTAGGGAATTGGATCTGTGCTCCGGTTCCCCGAATTGAGCCTCAATACCTTCCATCCCCCCACCCGCAGATACGTTGTATAATCCTACGGGTTTAGCGCTCGTCCATGATTATAATAATCATAATAATGTCAGGGGTATACGGGGTTGTGTTTCAGCTCCCGGTACCCTTGATGCTGGAGGATTCTTGATGAGAGGAGACGAATCCCCATTGTTCTGGCTCTTCCCATTTAATATAAGAATAATAACAACAACAGTAATAATAATGAATTAAAATAATATTTGTAACATATCGACCAACTTCCACTGACAGAGAGTGACCCGAAAAAGAAGAAACATTTTCACCATCACTCATTCAATCCCTGTCAGAAGAAGTCTGCCGACGCCAGAGATCAGATGGCCCTGCGAATTTCAACATATCCATACAATAATAATAATAATAATAATAATAATAATAATAATAATAATAATAATAATAATAATTCAATAATACAATAATATTAATAAAAGCTAGTAGTGGTGGTTATAGTAGCAGTAGCTTAACTATTTCCTGGCAATAGTATATGGAGTACACAGGTCCCAGTCATCCGCTTATACATTAGACCTGTTATTACTGGTCAAAAGCTCCATGCTGCAATACAGGTAGAAATTTCTCAGATCCCTGGAGGGCTTAGCAAACAGAATTGATCACTATATTTCACCACACTGTATTTCAGAACAAATACAGATTCTCTTTCCTCTCTCTCTCTCTATGTATATATATATATATATATATATATATATATATATATATATATATATATATATATATATATATATATATATATATTGTGTGTGTGTGGGATTAAGTAAACTCTCACCCCACACAACTCTGTTTACATTATGTGTCGCCTTCCAGGGCTCGATCCCAGGTTCTTTTAGTTGTGAGGTTAGCGTGCTACCACTTATATACGAGTCTTGAGGCAGTGGTCCGAGGCATGATTATGTGAGAGAGTTGCAGGCGAGTCTCCCTCACCTCTCGTGCCTCTAATGGGAAATTACCGCAGCAACTTGTAAAGACGCACCGAGTCGCGCAACTTTTGCTGACGCTTATTTGCCCAAGTATCTGTCCATGTCGTGATTATTGCTGAAAGTTGTTCATGGCTTCTGCTCATTGGCTCATTCCTTTGCCACTTATCGTTTAGCAGTTTATATTTGTTTATATCCATTAGCCAACCATTAACCAACCATTAATCAACCTTCAACCAACCATTAACCAAACTTATTCGTTTAAACACATACCGCCCCAGAGAAGACTGAGATAACCATCATCCAAGGATTTGGAGCTGTTTTCCCCTTCCTTAAGTCAAACCTCACTAGTGCTTCCATATATATATATATATATATATATATATATATATATATATATATATATATATATATATATATATATATATATATATATATATATATAATCACCCTTCAGAGTGCAGGCACTGTACTTCCCACCTTCAGGAAGCCACGAAATTTAATCCCGGGTCCGGCTAACCGGTTTTCCTAAATATTTCCAATAACATGTCAAGTCATAAAACCATTTGTCTCCATTTGTTCCTAACTCACTCACGCCTGCTGGAAGTTCAAGCCCCATGCACACAAAACTTCCTTTACCCTCTCCCTCCGACTTTTCCTAGGATGACCCCTACCACGCCTTCCTTTCACTACAGATTTATTCGCCCTTCAAGTCATTCTTTTTCGTTCCATCCTCTCTAAATGTCCGAATCCCCTCAACAGCCCTTCCTCTGCCCTCTGGTTAATACTTTGAGAAACCCCGCACCTCATTCTAATCTCCAAGCTTCGGATTTTCTGCGTTATATAAATTCACACCGCAATTGCCCTAGTTTAGTTTGTTTAACATCTTTATTATGCACCCAACATCCGTCCCATGAGCGGTAGTCAAATGATTACAGAGGTACATAATGGATCCAGGGACTGAGCCGCAAAGTTTTAATAGCTGAACAAGTTACGGTGGTAATGAGCTATTTACATGTTATATCTGGTCACATTTGTAATGAGTTATTTATGTAGATATTAATTTGGTCACACACACACACACACACACACACACACACACACACACACACACACACACACACACACACACAGTGTTCACCATCCATGCTTCACATCCTTATAACAGCGTTAGTACCACTATACTCTCATACATTCCCCTCTTTGTTTCCATGGATAATGTTCATTGTCTTCACAGACTTCTTAGTGCACCACTCATGAATCTTATCATTCACTTCATCTTTCATAGACCCATCTGCTGACACGTCCACTCCCAAATATATGAATACATTCACTTCCTGCATACTTCCTCCCTGCAGTCTGACATTCAGTCCTTCGTTACCTAATTTTTTTATCCTCATCACCTACTCTTCCCTATGTTCATTTTTAATTTCCTTCTTATACATACCCTTCCAGACTCGTCCACCAACATCTGCAACTTTTCTTTACAATGTCCCAAGTGCACATTGTCATCAGCAAAAAGCATCTGTGACAACTCACACTTTGTGTTAGATTCTTTATCTCTTAATCCCACACCTCTTGCCAACACCCGAGCATTCACTTCTCTTACAACCCCGTTTATAAATATATTAAATAACTATGGTGACATCACGCATCCCTGTCTAAGGCCTACTTTTACTGGGAAAAAATATCTCTCCTACACTCTAACCTTAGCCCCACTATCCTCGTAAAAACTCTTAACTGCTTTCAGTAATCTACCATTTATTTTATACATTTGCAACAACAGCCACATTGCTCTCCTATTCACCCTATCATTTGCCTTTTCCAGATCCATAAATGTAACGAAAACCTCTTTACCCTTATCTAAATACTGTTCACCTACATGCTTCACTGTAAACACTTGGTCAACACACTCCCTACCCTTCCTAAAGCCTTCATCCGTGATCCTGCTCGTCATCTTAATTTTTTCCATAAAAACTCTACCGTACACTTTACTAGGTATACTCAACAGGCTTAAATACCCTATAATTTTTACACACTCTTTTGTCCAATTTGCATTTATACAAAGGAACTATGCATGCTTGCTGCCAATCCTTAGGTACCTTCCCCTCCTCCATACGTTTATTAATTAAAAGCACCAACTATTCCAAAACTACATCCCCACCTGAAGGTTGGCAACGTACATACTACGAATGTGGTGGTAGGAATATATAAGTATTCATAAAACTACCTTTGGTAAATGCTTATTATTATTAAAGATTCGCCGGTATTCTCCGGCCCGGGCCTTTTCCAAGTGGTGGCCCGGCCTTGGCTCCCTGTCTTGGAAGTGTCTGAGACCTAAGTCTCCCATGGGTTACACCAATACATAAAGGTGGTGACCCTACAGACTTAAACAACTATAGGCCAATATCAAACTTACCATTGCTATCCAAAATCTTTGAGAAACTCGTGCACAGGAGACTATATTCATTTATAACAGCACAAAATATACTCAACCCCTGCCAATTTGGATTCAGGAAAAATAAAAGCACTAATGATGCAATCATAAAAATGCTAGATCTGCTTTACACAGCATTGGAAAATAAGGAATATCCACTAGGAATTTTTATTGACCTAAGAAAAGCTTTTGACACAGTAGACAACGACATCCTACTCCACAAACTTGACCATTACAGTATAAGAGGCCATGCGCTTGCTTATTTCAAATCTTACCTTACTAATAGGTATCAGTATGTTACCATTAAAGACACAGCATCAACAACACGGCCACTTGATACTGGAGTTCCGCAGGGAAGTGTCCTTGGTCCCATGCTCTTCCTCATATACATCAATGATCTTCCAAACGTATCCCAACACCTGAAACCCATTCTCTTTGCTGACGACACGACTTATGTCATCTCTCACCCTAATCTTGCCACCCTCAACACCATTGTTAACGAGGAGCTGATCAAAATATCGACTTGGATGACAGCCAATAAACTTACGCTTAACACTGACAAAACCTACTATATTATGTTTGGTAGCAGAGCAGGAGATGCGCAAATTAACATTAAGATCGACAACACTCTTAATTACCAGACATAATGAGGGCAAATTCCTAGGCCTATACCTTGACAACAACCTGAATTTCAGCACCCATATCCAACATATAACCAAAAACGTATC
Source organism: Cherax quadricarinatus (assembly GCF_038502225.1). Lineage (NCBI taxonomy): Eukaryota > Metazoa > Arthropoda > Malacostraca > Decapoda > Parastacidae > Cherax > Cherax quadricarinatus. The sequence continues at coordinate 4,509,916 of NC_091360.1, read as the reverse complement.
CAAAACAGTTGGGATCCTCTCCAAGATACGATACTACGTGCCGCAAAATGCCCTTCTCACACTATACCACTCACTTATTTATCCATACCTCACCTATGCTATTTGTGCTTGGGGATCAACTGCAGCAACACACCTAAAGCCAATAATAACCCAACAAAAAGCTGCAGTAAGAATAATCACTAAAACCCATCCCTGGCAACACCCCTCCCCCCACTCTTCATAGATCTAAACTTACTCCCTGTTCAGTACATCCACACTTACTACTGTGCACTCTACATCTACAGGACCTTAAACTCCAATATCAACCTTGACCAAAAACGCTTTCTTGATAGTTGTGACAGAACCCACAGGCATAACACCAGACACAAACATCTCTACAACATTCCCCATGTCCGACTAAACCTTTACAAAAATTCAATGTATGTCAAAGGCCCTAAAATCTGGAACACCCTACCTGAGAACTCTAGAACTGCAGACACATTCATCACCTTCAAAACTACCATTAGAAAACATCTTATCTCCCTGATAAACCCCATCAACTAACTACACGATATGCATTCGCTGCCTGACCACGGTGGAGTGAGGTTGTCTCGGCACCCCTCTGCTGTCTTCAGGCGAGCTACCTTAGTTCAGCAACAACCATTGAGTAGTGAGGACGTGCGCTGCTCATTGGGATATCAACATGGCGGAACATACAGTACGGAGAGTGAATACTATCTGCATAGAGCTGGTTCGTGGTACGTTAAGTGGAGATACGATGAACGTCCTTCTCCCTAACATCATCAGGGATACATATGGTATTCCCAACGAGGAATTGTATGGCGTCGCCCTTAATGGTTTAACAAGAATCTTTGTGAAATTTCTACGAGTCGATTACTACACAAGAATTGTCGAGCATTACCAGGAACAACGCATGAGTGTGAATTCAACGATGGATGTTGTGTTACATGACGTCTCTAAGTACTTCACATGGGTGAAGGTACGGAATGTACCCTTCGAGGCTACGGCTTATGGCCTGCAGGAGTTTTTTCGAAGTTATGGGACAGTGCATTCTGCAACAATGGGGGTGTGGAGGGATGGTCCATATGAAGGAATGCCGGAAGGTTCTTACACCCTTAAAATGACCTTAACAAGGCCTATACCATCCTATGTTACGATGATCGGTTGTAGAACACAGGTTTATGTGTACTATGCTGGGCAAAGGAAAACATGTCGTCTATGTAGCTCTTATGAGCACATGGCAGCCCAGTGTCCTAGGAGGCGGGCTTCTCGAATTCTCGACACTCCAATTGTGATTCAACAGTCGTGTAATTTGGTGCCTGGCTCTGATGCCTCGGGAGGCCGGAGGAATGACCTCTGGAGCGAAGAGGTCGACCGGGAGGTGGCGGCGGCGGAGACATGTGTCACTCTCCCAGGGGTGTCGGGGGAGTTGAAGGTGACATCTGAGGAGACTTTCGTCCAGGAAGCTTCAACCCAGGATGGGTTATTGGCAGATGTGATCAAGGATTTTTTGGATGAGGAGGAACCCTGTGCAAAAGGTGTCCTCAGTTCATGTGAAGCTGGAACTTTGGAGGGACAACAAATTGTTGAGGAAGACTTGAGTAAGATTGGGCGGGAGCATGTGGTGGCCGTGGAGGTACACCAGGAGGAATTGTCTGAGGGTGATATGTGTGTAAGTGTGAGTTCTAGGAAACGAACTGCGGCATCAGAGATAGATGAGGTCATTACCCCAGGGCAGAGGCCGGGGAAGAAGTCATGGGCAGCGGTTGTGGAGCCGAGGACACATAGTGGTAGAGGTGTGCCTGAGTTGCAAATTGGGAAAGGGAGGGGGGAAGTGATTGCACAGGAAAACTCGAGTGGCAAAGGAACACGTAATATGAAAAGTGCAGTGGGTAAATCCCAGAGGCATAGGGGAAAGCCGCCCCTTCTGTAATTTTCAGATGTGTCACGCTTAATGTTAATGGACTTAAGACTGAGGTCAAGAAAGTTTGGTTTGAGTGGTTTTTAAGGCGGTTTGATGTTGACATATGCTTTTTGCAAGAGCATAATCACAGGGCTGGTAGTGTGTTGAGGGTGAAAGAATATCGGATGTATGTAACCAGTGGTTTGCAATTGAAAGGTGGGGTAGCAGTTGCGGTAAAGGAGACCAGCCCCTTGCGTGTCATCGGTTGGGAAGAGGGGGGGGGTGGGAGGATCGTGAGGGTGGATGGCGTCTGGGGTGAGAGTCGAGTTAGTTTCGTGGGAGTTTACATGCCAGCAACTAGTAATATCAGGGTAAAAGTAGATTTTGTCAGAGAGGTATTGCTGTATCACTTGAGAGGTTTGCCTGCTATAACAGTAATAGGAGGTGATTGGAATTGTGTGATTAGGAGTGGTGATGTCGAACCGAGAGGGGCGGGTTGTGAGCTGAGTGTGCTGAGGGATGTATTGCGAGATATTGGGGTTGTTGATGTGGTGGGGAGGGGGGGTTACCTAGTGGAGCATACGTTCGTCCGTAGGGGATATGAAGCGCGATTAGACAGAATTTATATTAAGCAGGGTATAGATGTTGTGAGGGTGCAAACCTTCGATGTGGGGTTTTCTGATCACAGAGCGGTAATAGCAGATTTGATGTGGGATGGAGTGGTGCGTATTTATTCTGGGTACTGGAAATTAAATGTAAGGCTTCTTAAGGAGGAGGGGGAGGGGCCTTTTTTCAGTGATTGGTGGTTGCCTTTTTGGGAGGCTAGGAACAGGGAGATAGATCTGTTAGATTGGTGGGAAATGCAGGCAAAACCTGGAATAGCGAATTTTTTTAAGGCTAGGGGACGAGAGGAGGCGAGGTGGCGTTTTGGGTTGCAAAATTATCTGGAGGGACAGTTGCAAGATTGTTATGTTGGGGGAGGTGGTAGGAGGGATGATATGGACAGACTGCGGAGTAGAATAGCTGAATTACACAATGATAGGTTTGATGCAATTAGGGTTAGGGCGGGGTTAGAGGATGTTTTGTGGGGTGATAAACCGTCTGGGTATGTTTTACGTAAATTTCGGGACCGACAGAGTGCAACCACCATTCTACAATTGGAGACAAGCCCTGGGGTGGGAGGGTATCCAGTGGGTCGAGTCCTATCCAATACGGAAAGTATGAGTCTCTATGCTGATAGTTGGTTTAGAGAGAAATGGAGTTGGAGGGAGGGGGGTTCCTGGGAGGGTTTTTTTGAAGGGGGGTTCCATAGCATTTTAAGTGAGCAAGATAGAGTGGGGTTGGAGGTTGGTATAAGTGAGGTTGAGGTGGAAGAGGCAGTTTTCGGGATGAGTACCGGGAAAACACCAGGGATAGACGGTATACCAAATGATTTTTATAGAGCACATTGGGGGTGTATTAGGCAGTGTTTTGTTAGGCTATTGGACCATATGTTAACTAGTGGGAAGTTGGGCATATCGCAAAGTACGGGTGTCATAGTTTTGGTGCCAAAGAAGGGGGGGGTAGAGAGTTGAGTGCTTACCGTGCAATATCTTTGATGTGCGCTGATTACAAGGTTTTTGCGAAAATTTTGGGTAATAGACTGAAGAAGATCATGGGGTCGGTGATACATGGGGGACAGTTTGGTATCCCGGGGGGGAGTATGCGGGTAGGTCATGGTCGTATTCGGGATTTCCTTGAGGGTAGTAATAAGGGAGGTATTCTAGGTCTGGATTGGGAGAAAGCTTATGATTATGTGGATAGGGAATTTTTGATTGAGAGTATGGTGAGAATGGGTTTTGGAGGGAGGGTGGTTGGATGGGTGAGGACTTTGTATGAGAATGCATCAATGAGAGTACAGGTAAATGGGAGGTTGGGTAGTTCAGTAAGCATGGGAAGGGGTTTAAGGCAGGGGTGTCCACTCTCCCAAATACTCTTTGCATGTATGCAGAACCCTTTCTATGTTCTGGTTGATGGTGGGATGGGAAGGTTGGGGGAGAGTGGAGGATATTGTGGGAATATTGTTGGTTACGTAGATGATACAACTGTTTTACTTAATGAGATTGAAGATTTAAGAAAAGTGGGAAGGGTAATTGAGATTTTTGGGAATGCTACTGGGATGAGAGTTAATAAGCAGAAATCACGGTTGTTGGAGGTAGGCGCTTGGGTAGGAGGGACCTTGGGGGAGGAGTTTGGTTGGATAACTGTAGATAGGCTAAAGATTTGTGGGATTTTGTTTTTGGCAGATGCACAGGAGAGCAGGAGGGTTAATTCAGAAATGGTAATGGACAGAGCTTTGAGTAGGCTGAGGGGTCTAAGGGCCGGGGATGTAACCTTGCATCAAAGGGTTGTGGTGGTAAATACGCTGATTTATAGTAAGGTGTGGGGAGTGGCGGAAATTTACCCATTAAGAAGTCAGGATATTATGGAAATGCAAAGAAGGGTCTTAAGGTATGTGTGGGGCTATGGGAGGGCGTGGCTGGGCAAAGATGTAGTAATGACTGCGGTAAGGCAGGGAGGACTGGGATTGATTGCATTAGGGTCTAGGGTGAAGGCGCTATATGTGAAGCAGAGGTATATTCGGGCAGCGGGGGAAAGGGGTCTTCGGGTGGGGGAGGTGATGGGGGATATCCGCAAATGGTGGGGTGGCAGGGACTTAGTGGAGTGTGAAGACATGTTGCGGTTTATGTTAAAGGTATGCAATGTTAAAAAACTCAAGGTAAAACGGTTAGTGGGTGTGGGTCGTCGTCAGGAATTAATGCAAGGGATGGCAGTGTATCCCACATATGATTGGAGAGTGATATGGGTGGAATTTAGTAAATTAAGAATACCGGCAAGAGCGAGGGAATTAGTATATAGATTTCTTATGGGGACGTTAGCATCGAAAGAGGTGCTAAGACGAATGGGTTTTGTGAAAGAGGCGTCATGCGCTTTTTGTGGGGAAGTTGAAACGGCTTTTCATGTAGTATATTTTTGTTCTGCATTGGAGGTGGTAAGATTGTGGTTGAAGAGGGTTTTCTTTTTATTGGGGGGGAAAGATATCACCCCTTAGGGCTTTAATGTTAGATATGGAAGGGGTACCCAAAGAGGTGGGAAGGGCTATCAGATATGTAATAGTTGATTACTTGTATGTTTCTTGGGGGATGAGGGAGGTGGAGGGGAACATTAGGATAAAAGCGCTGGCGGCGAGTTTTTATAGGACAGCATGTAGGAACAAACAATTATATGGGGGAAGGTGGGTAATTAGTTTTCCGGAGGGATATCGTGGACTTACTGTTGAACGTTTACTCCGTTTGAGTATGGGGTGAGAGGCAAGGGGTTGGTCTCTTCAGTGTGCGGCCTCTTGGTGTGATTGGAAGCCTGGTGAGGTATGGTTGATTGGTTTGCACGGTGGTTGATGTGGGTAAAGTTTATTGTAGGAGTATGTAGACCTTATGAATTTTTGTAAAATCACACAGTCAAAAGTTATGTGATTTTCGGGTTTTTCCCTTATTGTTATAAGAATCATTTTATATAGGAGGTTTATATTTATGTAAAAAGTGAGGTTATGTCTTATATATTTTTAATCTGAAGATAGATTTAGCCTTGTCATACACCTCTTTTTTTATTATTGTATTGAATATGTACATTATGCACTATGTACGAAAATATATAAGTATTTGATGGGGTTTATATATCCCCTTAATTTGTATGGAAGGTCCTATTATATATTGTGTTAATCAGTAACATTAACTTTGTGTATGAGTAGGGTGTTTGGGGGAACCAATGTCTTTGGTATAGTTCTATCATAAATTGTAATATTTAGTTTATTTGCAGACAAGTCATTTAGCGATTTATTTCTATGTATGATTTAGTTGGTTCTTATGAATAAGTGCACATACACGTATGTGTATATGCATGCGTATATGTATACATATATGACTGCAGGACTCGTTCCTACATGTCTTATAATGACCCTGACTGTTTTTGTTTGGAAGTCTGCTGGGTTGGGTTATTTTAGTAGAAATTGTTTTCAATGGCCATTCATTAGGGAAATTAATGTATGTTATTTAGAATGGGGACTGTACATACGAAAGGGGGGGGTAGAAGTGTCAGCTGTGTCGGCACTGGCAATGATGAGTATTGTAAAGGAGGGTTTGAAGGTTATGTGGATTAATAATATATAAATAACAAAGTGGAAAAAACAATGCAGATTGTAGGTTTGGGTTTTCCTTGGTTATAATAATAATGATGAATATTGTTATGTTATCTTGTGTAATCTTACTTAACATAGTTACATTGGATGTAATGTATATGACAATGGGATTTATAATTTTGAGTAAGAACTGATAATGTGTTCTTTTATCTATTTAATGTATTGTGTTGTTTTAAATAAAAATATAAAAAAAAACTAACTACACGAGTACCACCTGGTGGTTCACACTTACACTCACTCACCCATTTGACCATAAACAGAAATATTAATCTCAATCTTAAAATAATGAATCCTATGATACTCCAATACTGAAACTATGTACTGTGCCAAAACAAAAGCATTCACATTGCTAAACTCACAAACTAGTATTTAGACACTTAGCCATAATACCAACTTACCTCATAATTTGTAATATTTTAAAATAAAGAATTAAACTAAGTCTGCCCGAAATGCCTAGCCATGCTAGGCGTTCTAGTGGTACACTCTGTAATCATTATTTAACTACATGTAAACCACACAACAACCAAATTCTGTAAATTCAACCTTGTAATCTTTATAGAGAATGAACTTTGAATTGAATTTGAATTTGAATGGGAGGAGGCACAAGTGCTCCCTCATCTTTGGGACCAACTGTCTCCAGGCCTAGCCACAAGCTAGACCTCTCTGGTCTGCCATCCCCGCCCCGAGGGGGCTAATGGGAATGGCAGTCTTGTGAGCTGCAAGATCGGGCTCAGGCACCTACCCCACCCTAGAAGGGCTGGGCATGGTGTCGATCTCTGGTAAATGCTTTGACCTTAATATTCCTTCATTGTTTTATTGATTCGTCCCCTGCTGGGAGGTTATATTTATGGTCAGATACAACGGATAATATAACTGTGCTCGTAACAGCGATATTCTTAAGCTTTGATCATTATTTCTTTAATAGTTATAAAAATAACAACAACCTCCGTCTCCAGGATTTCAAAGTTATTATTTCAAGTCGTCATGATCAGAGAAAATATCGCAGTTACCGCAAAATTTATTATATTTTTAATAAGACAAGAGCAAATATTAGGCATAAAACATTACTTACAGATTTCTGCATGTTGGGATGTAATTGTTATTGTTGGACCCCAGTGGAAATAAGTCACTCTGTCTGACCTTTTTAAGTCATTCCAGGTTCTCTACACATATGCTGCTATGTATGATAATCTATGTAACTGTATTTGTGTATACCTGAATAAACTTACTTACATGTAATGTTATAAAAGTATCTTGATAAAAGCAAGCATCAGCACTGGAAGCCACAAACCATACCATAGATGTGAACTCCACTGTTTTGTTCATTCGTTCCAAAGCCATGGTGCTAGCCACAGTGATCCAAGACCATGGTGCTAGCCACAGTGATCCAAGACCATGGTGCTAGCCACAGTGATCCAAGACCATGGTGCTAGCCACAGTGATCCAAGACCATGGTGCTAGCCACAGTTATCTGAGACAGTGAAACTAGTCACAGTGATCCGAGAACATGGTGTTAGCCACAGTGATCCAAGGCAGTGAAACTACTCAGAGTGATCCAAGACCATGGTACTAGCCACATTGATCCAAGACCATGGTGCTAGCCACAGTGATCCAAGACCATGGTGCTAGCCACAGTTATCCAAGACAGTGAAACTAGTCAGTGATCCGAGAACATGGTAGCCACAGTGGAGTCTAATCTTTTCTCTTTCAAGCTTTAACTTTCCGTTTAACTATTTATTTTTTTCAACTTATCATTAACTAAAATTCATCACTCTTAAGATTCGTGGTTTGCGTTCGAACTTTTTGTTGAAATTCTCGTTGAACACCTAAAAAGAGTTACTCTGAGCGCTATCGTCAATAAACCTCTTGATTCTAAACCATAGCCCTCCACTGTGTCGTTTACATTCATTATTTCTAATTTTCCGCGTTTACACACGCATGATTTGGCTTATAAATACAGCGTGTTAGACATAATATATGTGAATGGAGTTGGATACATAGCGTATGAGATACATGTGTGGCTGGGATCCGGTAAAATAACCACAATTTATGACTAGCACAAGTCCACATTAATCTGGATATTGTGTAAATCGGATGCAGTAAGTCTGCATTTGTAGCATCTCCAGGTATTATGCATGACAAGAGGGAACAAGGCATCATGCCACACACCAATTGTGTATTTTCGTAACCCTCATTCAGGTGCGAGAGTCTACCTATTTAGAATTATCTGATGGTGGCTAGTTTTATAAATTGACTCATTTATAATTATATGTTTGTAAGTACGTATTTGGAATTACCTATTGGAGTCCCTGATAATAAGTTCGACCTTTCATATTTTTATCAAGCAAGATTGTTATTATTATTATTATTAAAGATTAGCCGGTATTCTCCCGGCCCGGGCCTTTTCCAAGTGGTGGCCCGGCCTTGGCTCCCTCTTTAGGGAGTGTCTGAGACCTAAGTCTCCCATGGGAGGAGGCACAAGTACCTCCTCATCTTTGGGACCAACTATCCCCAGGCCTAGCCACAAGCTAGGCCTCTCTGGTCTGCCATCCCCGCCCCAAGGGAGCTAATGGAAATGACAGTCTTATGAGCTAAAGGCTCGGGCTCAGGCACCTACCCTACCCTAGAAGGGTTAAGCATGGTGTCGATGAAGCAAGATTGGTTACGTCAGCAGTGTGCCTGTTAGGGTATTACGGAAAATTAAGGAGGAGGTAAAAGTATGGGGTTGTTGTTGAAGAGAGAGGTTGTATACCTGTAAGTTGTAGTAATAGGAGTGGGGAAAATATGGGAAGTTTTGCGTTCAGAGGGTTCTGTTAGCATGGTATCCAGGGTTTCAGAATGGGGTCCGTTATGTAGTGGAGTCAGGTATTTTCTTCATCTGGTTCGCACGTTTGTCTTTTCCTTCTCACTTGTCTTTTACGTGAGGGATGGAAGTAGAAGGCGTCACACGGTCTGGGTGCTACCATCATTCAGAAGCCCCTCTAATTCTGCTATAGCGTATATAGATTTCCTTATTTCGCTTTTTAACGGTGGTTAATGATAGGTGGTCCGTCTTGCAGGATAATAATGACAGGTGGCTCACGTTCATTCCTCCCCCGTATCAACCACACTGGAACCTCCTCCATATCAACCACACTGAAACCTTCCTAGAATCATCCATGTTGTAACTTCATAGAGGTCATCCGTGTTACAGAGCAATACTAGTTCGTGGATGATCTGCGTCTCTTACACGCTGAGGTCGACGATTATCACGAACAACGCTATCAGCTCTCTCATCACTGACCGCCTTAAGTTTTTTTCACCTCTACCGTGTGGACGGCCGGTAAATAAGTGTTTGTAATGATCTTCGGCATTCCCACTACGTTTTAGCTTTTAATCCCTTCAAGGAAGGTGTTTTAATGCTGATGAAGGGCTCTTGAACCTAGAAATATAGGCTTCCCTTCCTTCATAGAATAAAATCTCATTACTTAATTTTTCCCAGACACTATAATATATATATATATATATATATATATATATATATATATATATATATATATATATATATTTATATATATATATATATATATATATATATATATATATATATATATATATATATATATATATATATATATATATATGCATGCAAAACAACCACTCTGAAAGAATAGAGAAATTCCAAGCGCTTTCGTGACTACTCACATTGTCAAGGAACTATGAAAGTAAAGCATCCAAGTGGTTGTTTTGCATATTCTGAAATCACCTGTTTACTGTGATCTTATTGCATATATATTTTTTTTTTTTTTTTTTTTTTTTTTTTTTAAACAAGTCGGCCGTCTCCCACCGAGGCAGGGTGACCCAAAAAAGAAAGAAAATCCCCAAAAAGAAAATACTTTCATCATCATTCAACACTTTCACCACACTCGCACATTATCACTGTTTTTGCAGAGGTGCTCAGAATACAACAGTCTAGAAGCATAAACATATAAAGATACACAACATATCCCTCCAAACTGCCAATATCCCAAACCCCTCCTTTAAAGTGCAGGCATTGTACTTCCCATTTCCAGGACTCAAGTCCGACTATATGAAAATAACCGGTTTCCCTGAATCCCTTCACTAAATATTACCCTGCTCACACTCCAACAGATCGTCAGGTCCCAAGTACCATTCGTCTCCATTCACTCCTATCTAACACGCTCACGCACGCTTGCTGGAAGTCCAAGCCCCTTACCCACAAAACCTCCTTTACCCCCTCTCTCCAACCCTTTCGAGGACGACCCCTACCCCGCCTTCCTTCCCCTATAGATTTATATGCTTTCCATGTCATTCTACTGTGATCCATTCTCTCTAAATGACCAAACCACCTCAACAACCCCTCTTCTGCCCTCTGACTAATACTTTTATTAACTCCACACCTTCTCCTAATTTCCACACTCCGAATTTTCTGCATAATATTTACACCACACATTGCCCTTAAACAGGACATCTCCGCTGCCTCCAACCGTCTCCTCGCTGCTGCATTTACCACCCAAGCTTCACACCCATATAAGAGTGTTGGTACTACTATACTTTCATACATTCCCTTCTTTGCCTCCATAGATAACGTTTTTTGACTCCACATATACCTCAACGCACCACTCACCTTTTTTCCCTCATCAATTCTATGATTAACCTCATCCTTCATAAATCCATCCGCCGACACGTCAACTCCCAAGTATCTGAAAACATTCACTTCTTCCATACTCCTCCTCCCCAATTTGATATCCAATTTTTCTTTATCTAAATCATTTGACACCCTCATCACCTTACTCTTTTCTATGTTCACTTTCAACTTTCTACCTTTACACACATTCCCAAACTCATCCACTAACCTTTGCAATTTTTCTTTAGAATCTCCCATAAGCACAGTATCATCAGCAAAAAGTAACTGTGTCAATTCCCATTTTGAATTTGATTCCCCATAATTTAATCCCACCCCTCTCCCAAACACCCTAGCATTTACTTCCTTTACAACCCCATCTATAAATATATTAAACAACCATGGTGACATTACACATCCCTGTCTAAGACCTACTTTTACCGGGAAGTAGTCTCCCTCTCTTCTACACACCCTAACCTGAGCCTCACTATCCTCATAAAAACTCTTTACAGCATTTAATAACTTACCACCTATTCCATATACTTGCAACATCTGCCACATTGCTCCTCTATCCACTCTATCATATGCCTTTTCTAAATCCATAAATGCAATAAAAACTTCCCTATCTTTATCTAAATACTGTTCACATATATGCTTCAATGTAAACACCTGATCTACACATCCCCTACCCACTCTAAAACCTCCTTGCTCATCCGCAATCCTACATTCTGTCTTACCTCTAATTCTTTCAATTATAACCCTACCGTACACTTTTCCTGGTATACTCAGTAAGCTTATTCCTCTATAATTTTTACAGTCTCTTTTGTCCCCTTTCCCTTTATATAAAGGGACTATACATGCTCTCTGCCAATCCCTAGGTACCTTCCCCTCTTTCATACATTTATTAAACAAAAGTACCAACCACTCCAACACTATATCCCCCCCTGCTTTTAACATTTCTGTCATGATCCCATCAGTTCCAGCTGCTTTACCCCCTTTCATTTTACGTAATGCCTCACGTACCTCCCCCACACTTACATTCTGCTCTTCTTCACTCCTAAAAGATGGTATACCTCCCTGACCAGTGCATGAAATTACTGCCTCCCTTTCTTCCTTAACATATATATATATATATATATATATATATATATATATATATATATATATATATATATATATATATATATATATATATATATATATATATAGATAGATAATTCATCCTAGGTTAATTAGATCAAAGCCCTGCCCATACATGTGTGGCCACTACTACTACTACTACAACCACTACTACAATTACAACTACTATTACTTCTATGCTACGACTACTACTACTATACTACGACTAGTTGTACAATTCTACTACTATTACTACTACTACTACTACTATTACTTTACTGCAGATACATCTCCGGAGCCTCATATACAAGTTTCTTCTCTAATGTCTCGGGTGAGCGAAACGTCTCTCAGATCAAGATACAAAGGTCATTGCACACGTGACTTATTCATCAAGTTCCTTCTTGCACTATAAGCACCAGTGATAATATTTTGTTGGCGCTCAGGGACTAGTTTGGCTTCGATCGGTCATCCTGTTTAATAGCCTTGTCGCTAGTGGATGTAATATTCATTAATTTGTTTTCCTCGGGTCTTTGATAACTATTAATTGATGGCACATAAATTGCGTGTGACGACCGACAGGAAATGGTTAAAAGAGAGAATATATATTCTGAAGATAACAGAAATACATAAGCGGTAAATGGAGCACTCCCTCAGAAAATATAAAGCGATTCCTTATTGATGCTTTATCAGGTCACAATAACATGGTGTCTCTTTCCATATATATATATATATATATATATATATATATATATATATATATATATATATATATATATATATATATATATATAATGCATTGTGTGTGTAATATAACCAGAATGTCAAGCACCAGCATTCCACCTACTGTTTAGTATTTGCCAAGCACACAGCTTACTGCAGGAGGTGGCGCCGGAAACTCTCTAAAATGTGAGTTTAAGCAATAGACTTGGGCTTCTTACACTTAAGTGTGTGTACATGCACTCCATTGAGTGTTTTTACGTCAGTGGTGCTGTGAAGTATATTATTCCGACTTGGGTGTAAAGACACATGTGCAAGGCATAGGAACTTTAATGAGAATACCTTTCACCCACCAGTGGATTTATCAGACCAGTGATTTAAGAACATAAGAACATAAGAACGAAGGAACACTGCAGAAGGCCTACTGGCCCATGCGAGGCAGGTCCAAGTCCCTACCGGCTTAAGCCAATGCACCCAACCTAGTCAGGTCAGGTCACATTGAGTTAAGGGAGGAACACGGCAACCGACCTGTTAGCACAAGCTATCAGGTCTAACTCACACCCACCCACATCTACTCATGTATTTATCCAACCTATTTTTAAAGCTACACAACGTTCTGGCCTCTATAACGGTACTTGGGAGTTTGTTCCACTCATCCACAACTCTATTACCAAACCAGTACTTTCCTATATCCCTCCTGAATCTGAATTTTTCCAACTTAAAACCATTGCTGCGAGTCCTGTCTAGGCTAGATATTTTCAGCACACTATTTACATCCCCTTTATTTATTCCTGTCTTCCACTTATAAACCTCAATCATATCCCCCCTGATTCTACGTCTTTCTAGAGAGTGCAGTTTCAGGGCCCTTAGTCTATCCTCATAGGGAAGGTTTCTGATACATGGGATCATCTTTGTCATCCTCCTTTGTACATTTTCCAGAGAATTTATATCCATTCTGTAATACGGTGACCAAAACTGTGCAGCATAATCTAAATGAGGCCTAACCAAGGATGTATAGATTTGAAGAACAACCTGAGGACTCCTATTATTTATGCTTCTTGATATGAAGCCAAGGATTCTATTAGCTTTATTGCGAACACTTATGCACTGTTGTCTTGGTTTCAGATTACTGCTAACCAGAACTCCTAAATCTTTTTCGCAATCCGTAATATTAAGATCTACATTATTTAGTTTATATGTGGCATGGTTATTGTCCTGTCCAACATTTAGAACTTTGCATTTGTCTATATTAAACTGCATCTGCCACTTCTCCGACCACTGCATCAGTCTATTCAAATCTTCCTGGAGTGCTCGAATGTCCTCGTCAGAATGAATTCGACGGCCTATTTTGGTGTCATCGGCAAACTTGCCGATGTCGCTCTTTATGCCCTCATCTATGTCGTTTATGTAGATTGTGAACAGCAGGGGGCCCAACACTGACCCCTGTGGAACACCGCTCGTGACGCTTCCCCACTCTGATTTCTCCCCATTTATGCAAACTCTCTGCTGCCTATTTGTCAACCATGCCTCTATCCAGGAAAAAATTTCTCCTCCTATTCCATGTGCTTTAATTTTCCTCAATAGTCTCTGATGTGGGACCCTGTCAAAAGCCTTACTGAAGTCCATATACACAATATCATATTCATTACCATGATCTACCTCCTCAAATACCTTAGTGAAAAAAGTTAATAAATTCGTAAGGCAGGAACGCCCCTTTGTAAAACCATGCTGAGATTCGTTGATTAATTTATGCTTTTCAAGGTGGCTACGAACTGCCTCGGCAATTATTGATTCCATAAATTTTCCCACTATGGAGGTTAGGCTTATTGGTCTATAGTTCGAAGCTAAGGACCTGTCACCTGTTTTGAAAATAGGTATCACATTTGCCATTTTCCACTTATCTGGCACCATGCCAGTTTGTAGTGATATGTTGAAAAGATTAGCCAAAGGTGTGCTAAGCTCCTCTTTACATTTGATACAGCCAATTGTGAGTGAAACGTATCATCAAAAAAAAAAAAGTTATAATCGTTCGTATCAACAAGCATTCCCCCTCTGAATCGCCACACTGAGACGGCCGGAAAACGGTGGCGGTTTTTAGGTCTCTCGTAGTGTCGATGTGCCTGGAAACTAGTTTACTGGAGAAGTCTATTACACGTTTGCTCTAGGATTTAAGATTTTCCGACCATACCTGAACAAATTTGTATTGATGGCACAAAAGTCTCTTTCTGTTGAGTTTAAATTCCTCCCTGTGATCAGTAGAACCACTCTGATGAGAAGCATTAAAACGGTATATAAGCAAGCATAGTCTCATCTTGGTAGTCTGCCTTTCTTCAAGGATAGCCAAGATTACGAGATGCTCAGGATGATGTAGCTCCAGCTGATGTTGACTTCAGTGTGCTTATAAGCCATCGTTAAAATATACACAGTTTAGGCCATGTAGATCATATTGGTTAGCTTTCATTATTACCACAAACACACTAGTATTCAGTGTGAAAAGTGGTAGGAAGGTGGGGAGCAACTGCAATACAGAGTACCAATGGGTCGAGATGTGTACTCACTGCCGAAACTGTAACTCTGTACGCGGAAGTCTTTAGAGTGATGTGCGTTCACAGCTTTGATTCTGTCATTCTCCGTATTGGACGCTGCACGAGCCAAGCTTCGGTGACGCCTTTCTTGCGAAAGACTGTGTTAAAATGAATTCTCTGCTACCACGGTCTATACCTCCAATGCCTCTAATGAAGCTGGGGTCCTGCACTCCTAAATCACCAGGGTATTTAAATAAAATTTGCTTTAATAGAACTTTTAATCAGTGGAGGAGAATAAGAAAGCTGGCAAAGACAGTATGGGAAACTGCACGTATAGGAGGCTTTGACTCCAAAAATTTTATGGTAACTCATTTTCCTCTGAGCAGGTAACTTCGACCGGCGCCAGAGAATAGCTGGATAATCCCTCTAGATTCCTCTCTGTATAGCCTAACCTCTACTGTAATAATGTTGTAAAATGACCTGCAGTAGGTAAATGAACTCGTGTGCAACTAATCAAACACTTTATTGTGGCTACGTTTCGCTTAAAAAAGATCTTGGATAGCGAAAAGTGGCCACAATAAAACGTTTGATTACTTGCACACGAGTCCTTTAACCCAGCATACACTCAACTGGCTTTCGTGACACGCTAACTTTGGGCAGAAGCTGATAAATGGCGAATGAACACCTTTAGAAATTCATATCTCGACGTTTTCCTCTGGGTGAAACTTTGTAAAGTTCCACCAAGGGCGAAACGTCTATAAATAAAAGGCTTAATCTATCCACGTGTCTCTCATTCAACATCTGCTGAAAAGAGAGAAAGATCAGTCATGTATTTTTCTCTGGTGCGGGAAATTCACACAAGGCCATTTATTACGTCAGGATTGTGTCGAAATGTGACTGGAAAAAAGTTAATGGTTCAGGAGAGCCAGAATTCGAGATTAATTTCCGCCATTTGTGTGAGCAGAGGTACATTTGATCATGGGGAAAAATGTTCCTCTTGATAACTGTTATTTGATCTATAGACAAATAAGTTGATTTCTCCTGTGTGCGGGATATTTGTGTATTATTATTATTATTATTATTATTATTGTTATTATTATTATTATTATTATTATTATTATTATTATTATTATTATTATTATTATTATTATTATTAAACAATTATTTTTGTTCATAATCGTAATATTGGTATTGGTCCATTAATACGGGTTTGAAGCATATCGACTACAGGAGTGCTATTAAGGCCGCGTTTAACTTCATTAGTACCAGTCAGGGATGTTTGATAACTGGGAATTAATGTAAACTCGTTGCTTTTCTACTGAGCGATACATACCACTCATTACATATATACTGAGAAATACGTACCTTGCAGGGTATATACACTGGGAAATACAAACTTCTCAGGGTATATACATTGAGAAATGCACACCTCTCAGGGTATATACATTGAGAAATGCACACCTCTCAGGGTATATACACAGCGATAAACACCTCTCGGTGTATATACACAGATATAAATCTATCGGTTTACATATCCTATTTATTATCATTATTATTATTAAGTAGTAGTAGTAGTAGTAGTAATAGTAGTAGTAGTAGTAGTAGTAGCAGTAGTAGTAGTAGTAGTAGTAGTAGTAGTAGTAGCAGTAGTAGTAGTAAAGAGTAGTGGGTCATTACTACGTTTTTATCATGCTAAATGGATTTAAAGTGGTAAATATATTAAATACCATTAATTAAGCTAAATGTAAAAATAGAGATTAATACACTGAGAGGAGCTGGGAGCCGCAACTCAAGCAGCCACGCTTACCTTAATATCCATAAAGTAACTTGTGGGGAAAAATTCTGAAGGCAATATTCATGCTTGGGTAGGTCAACGAATTTTCATTTTGTGCGCGCTGGGTAGGTTTATGTGGGTTTATTTTGTCCCCTTCCTGAACACTAAACCCACGCTTAGTTACCCTTGAGTACATACATTTCCTTACCCACGTCAACACACGTCTTCTTATACCCACACCGACCCACATCTTACCCACGCCAGTTCACTGGCATACACAGAAGATAAACACGCTTTAGACATTAATAAAAGCAGACTAAGAAACGTGGATTGCAATAGTACCTAAGAGAAAGCAATTTCCATACTAATTGCGTGTTGAGTGTAATAAAGAGAAACACGTATTAGAAGCTCCAGATAAGACTTTACTGAGACCAACACAGTGCAAGATATATATACATAAATCGTGTATATATATATATATATATATATATATATATATATATATATATATATATATATATATATATATATATATATATATATATATATATATATATATATATATATATATATATATATATATATATATATATACAGGGGACCTGCCTGCGACTGATTAGGTATCAAGGAACCCCATCTTTAAGAGTACGTTAATTAAGAAGTACAGTGATGTCACCACGTACATACGCAAGCAGCTGTCGCCTTTGTCGGCAACGAACGTCAGCTGCTGACGCTGCAAATGTGTCTCCCACCTACTCCACTATATTACGTTACCGAGTACCAGTGCACTCTGGGTAATTGCCACACATATGCTCAGGGAATTACTGAGTGTCAGAGAAATTCTCTCATCCTAATCTAAAAAAAAAAGACCATCTTTTATTTAAAAAAATGTGTAAAGGTATAATGTTTCACAGGTAAATGAATTGGAAAGTCACCTTTTGGAAACAGACAGTACTGTTTCAGTCCCTCTGGGATCATTCTCGACAGTAGGACGTTAGACAGCAACTCTCCAGAGATGTATTAATTAACCTCCTCTCATAAGTAAGTTTATTTAGAAATACACAAATACAGTTACATAGATTATCATACATAGCAGCATGTGTGTAGAGAACCTGGGATAACCCAAAAAAGTCAGAGTGACTTATTTCCATTGTAAGGGATGAGCTGTTGGTTTGCACTCCGGCAGGAATACTGGCTATTTTTGTTTATGAAAACGTAAGATGACTGGTAAGTCTTACAAACCTCTACTTACATTTAATATACACCTATATTTCCGTGTGTTTCTCAATAGCTCTGTATTATTTCCCTTCCAGTCTAGACCTGGTGAGACCGGGCGATATTCAAATCCTGCATGACCTGGAGTTTACCTCTGGAGAGATAGCTCTGTAGGCCTCCTTATTGATCAACCAGGCTGTTACTGCTGGCTCCAAGTCTGATAGACCAATGCCAGCTTGAGACTGCCAGGGGTCGGTATGCGATGAACAGTTGACGCCTCTTAACGTGCTAACACCCCCTTTTAACAAACATCAACTAGTCCCTCTAACAGAATCAGTATCTCTCCCGCTTGCGTTCCAGGGAATACAGGTTCAGGAACCTCAAGCGCTCCCAGTAATTGAGGTGTTTTATCTCCGTTATGCGCGCCGTGAAGGCTCTCTGAACATTTTCTAGGTCAGCAATTTCACCTGCCTTGAAAGGTGCTGTTAGTGTGCAGCAATATTCCAGCCTAGATAGAACAAGTGACCTGAAGAGTGTCATCATGGGCTTGGCATCCCTCGTTTTGAAGGTTCTCATTATCCATCCTGTCATTTTTCTAGCAGATGCGATCGATTCAATGTTATGGTCCTTGAAGGTGAGATCCTCCGACATGATCACTCCCAGGTCTTTGACGTTGGTGTTTCGCTCTATTTTGTGGCCAGAATTTGTTTTGTACTCTGATGAAGATTTAATTTCCTCGTGTTTACCATATCTGAGTAATTGAAATTTCTCATCGTTGAACTTCATATTGTTTTCTGCAGCCCACTGAAAGATTTGGTTGATGTCCGCCTGGAGCCTTGCAGTGTCTGCAATGGAAGACACTGTCATGCAGATTCGGGTGTCATCTGCAAAGGAAGACACGGTGCTGTGGCTGACATCCTTCTCTATGTCAGATATGAGGATGAGGAACAAGATGTGAGCGAGTACTGTGCCTTGTGGAACAGAGCTTTTCACCGTGCCTGCCTCGGACTTTACTCTGTTGACTACTCTGTTGACTACTGTCGACCGACTTTTCCTGTTATTCCTTTAGCACGCATTTTGTGCGCTATTACGCCATGGTCACACTTGTCGAAGGCTTTTGCAAAGTCTGTATATATTACATCTGCATTCTTTTTGTCTTCTAGTGCATCTAGGACCTTGTCGTAGTGATCCAATAGTTGAGACAGACAGGGGGTTGTGTAACTGATGAGTTTCTAGATGGGTGGTGATCTTGCTTCTTAGGACTCTTTCAAAGATTTTTATGATATGGGATGTTAGTGCTATCGGTCTGTAGTTCTTTGCTGTTGCTTTACTGCCCCCTTTGTGGAGTGGGGCTATGTCTGTTGTTTTTAGTAACTGTGGGACGACCCCCGTGTCCATGCTCCCTCTTCATAGGATGGTAAAGGCTCGTGATAGGGCTTCATGCAGTTCTTGATGAACACGGAGTTCCATGAGTCTGGCCCTGGGGCAGAGTGCATGGGCATGTCATTTATCGCCTGTTCGAAGTCATTTGGCATCAGGATAACATTAGATAGGCTTGTGTTAACCAAATTATGTGGCTCTCTCATAAAAAATTAATTTTGATCTTCGACTCTCAGTCTGGTTAGTGGCTTGCTAAAAACTGACTCATATTGGGACTTGAGTAGCTCACTCATTTCCTTGCTGTCATCTGTGTAGGACCCATCTTGTTTAAGTAAGGGCCCAATACTGGACGTTGTTCTCGACTTTGATTTGGCATAGGAGAAGAAATACTTTGGGTTTCTTTCGATTTCATTTATGGCTTTTAGTTCTTCCCGCGATTCCTGACTCCTATAAGATTCCTTTAGCTTAAGTTCGATGTTTGCTATTTCTCTGACCAGTGTCTCCCTACGCATTTCAGATAGATTGACCTCTTTTAGCCGCTCTATTATTCTTTTCCGTCGCCTGTAAAGAGAGCGCCTGTCTCTTTCTATTTTACATCTACTCCTCCTTTTTCTTAGAGGAATAAGTCTTGTGCATACATCGAGTGCCACCAAGTTAATCTGTTCTAGGCATAAGTTGGGGTCTGTGTTGCTTAGTATATCTTCCCAGCTTATATCGGTTAGGACTTGGTTTACTTGGTCCCACTTTATGTTTTTGTTATTGAAGTTGAATTTGGTGAATGCTCCCTCGTGACTAATCTCATTTTGTCGGTCTGGGGCTCTGCGCATACATGTCTGAACCTCAATTATGTTGTGATCTGAGTATATTGTTTTTGATATGGTGACATTTCTTATCAGATCATCATTGTTAGTGAAGATGAGGTCTAGTGTATTCTCCATTCTAGTAGGCTCTATTATTTGCTGGTTTAAATTGAATTTTGTGCAGAGATTTGAAAGCTCGTGTGAGTATGAGTTTTCATCAGAGCTGCCTCCTGGTGTTATTACTGCAACAATATTATTTGCTATATTCCTCCATTTTAGGTGCCTTAAGTTGAAATCCCCCAGGAGCAAGATGTTGGGTGCAGGAGCTGGAAGATTTTCCAGACAGTGGTCAATTTTTAACAGCTGTTCCTGGAATTGCTGGGATGTTGCATCCGGAGGCTTGTAGACTACCACAATGACTAGGTTTTGGTTCTCGACCTTTACTGCTAAAACTTCCACTACATCATTTGAGGCATTAAGCAGTTCTGTGCAAACAAGTGACTCTGCAATGTACAGGCCAACCCCCCCCCCTTTTTGCCTGTTCACTCTGTCACATCTGTATAGGTTGTAACCTGGGATCCAAATTTCGTTGTCTAAGTGATCCTTTATGTGGGTCTCAGTGAAAGCCGCGAACATTGCCTTTGCCTCTGCAAGCAGTCCACGGATGAAAGGTATTTTGTTGTTTGTTGCTGGCTTTAGACCCTGTATATTTGCAAAGAAGAATGTCATCGGACTGGTGGTATTGTTGGTACTGGGGGGGAATTTTTTTCCGGCATTAGTATCTGTATTTGATTATAACAGAACAGATTAATGTACTGAGGATTCCAGAGGAGGATTTCAAGGGAAGGCGATAAAGGATAAACTAAAACTGAACGTGAAAATAGTCGAGGAAAAAAAAAGGGAAGTAAATAACACAGAAAAAAAATTCTGTTTCGAAGATGTGGAAACATTCGGATAATGAAAAACTAAAGTGAAAAGATCAGATAAGTGAAACCAAAATAAAATTTAAATACTGGGCATTAAGCAAGAAAGTAATGAAAGGAAAAAAAACTAGACTGAGGATTGATGATGATTCAACTGGTGCTGAACCTCGAATGAAGCAAAAAGACATTTCCACGTCTACTGAAACACTGCCACATCTTTCAACAATTAAGTGAAGACGTAACCTGAAGGTTTTATCAAGAGTGGCAACAAAAATTGTGAAACTAAATATGGAAAAGTTCCAATTGCTAATAATTCTTGAACTATGAGACGCTAATGAGAAAATGAGATTGAAAGAAATAATCTAATTATCCAAGAAAAATATCATAAAAGACCATCGCATCTGCAAGAAAACTGACAGGATGGATAATGAGAACTTTCAAAACTAGGGATGCCAAATCCATGATGACACTCTTCAGGTCACTTGTTTTTATCTAGGCTGGAATATTGCTGCATACTAACAGCACCTTTCAAGGCAGGTGAAATTGGTGACCTAGAAAATGTACAGAAAACCTTCACGGCACACATAGCTGCGATAAAACACTTAATTACTGGAAACGCTTGAAGTTCCTCAACCCGTACTCCCTGGAACGCAGGCGGGAGAGATACATGATTATATACACTTGGAAAATCCTAGAGGGATTAGTAC
The DNA here is from genome assembly GCF_038502225.1 of Cherax quadricarinatus. NCBI lineage: Eukaryota > Metazoa > Arthropoda > Malacostraca > Decapoda > Parastacidae > Cherax > Cherax quadricarinatus. The sequence goes on along the minus strand of NC_091360.1, from coordinate 4,487,995 downwards.
CAAACTTGCACACGAAAATCACTCCCTATGAAAGCAAAAGACTCGGCAGACGATGCAACATCCCCGCAATGAAAAGCAGGGGTGCCACTGCTCAACTGCCTCCCAGCATACATAAGGGGGATTACTATTAGACCCCTGGCTGTCTTCAAAAAGGCACTGGACAGGCACCTAAAGTCAGTACCTGACCAGCCGATCTGTGCTTCCTATGTCGGGTTACGTGCGACCAACAATAACAGCCTGGATGATCAGGCCCTGATCCACTATGAGGCCTGGTCACAAATCGGGCCGCGGGGCGTTGACCCCCGAAACCCTCTCCAGGTAAACTCCAGGTAAAGTAACTGAGCTAATAGAATGCAGATTAGGGATGAGAAGATATGATTTTTTTTCTATTACGAGGAGCAGAGAGATCCCATAAAAGTTATGCTCAGCAAAGAATGTGAATAATATCCAACCTTTGATAAGTCAACGAACAAAAGGCAGTTTCATAAGAATTACAAGGCAGGTCATGCAAGTAGCTGCTAGAATTTGTTCCTAATAAATGTATGGACTTGAAATTCTGTAAATGAAAGACTAGGAAGATGAGAAATTGCAAACGTTAATGAAAGAAATTGATCGGGGAGTGAACGTCCCATCACACTTTTAGTTATAGTAGTAACCTACATGAGACTAGCAAAGCTCAGAATACCCTTCGAGAAGCTCAAAAAATTAGCAAGAACTTTGTGTGCATTATAAGTCCGGCCCATACTAGAATACCAGCACCAGCATTAGTTTAATATCTTTATTATGCACCCCATACCCATCCTGTGGGCGGTAGTCAAAAGATTACAGAGGTACATAATGGGTCCAGGGACCAGCATGAAACTTCCATCTGCTGATGCACCTTCAGAAGCAAGCATAACGAAAAACAGAATCAAAGGTTTGCTGAAGACTGAAGATACGCCGACTCGAAGAGGATGACTAGGGTAGACATGATTACCAAATACAAGATATTGAGAAGAATAAGACTGGAAGGAACTATTTAAAATATAAAGATAATGAAGACAGAAGCCTAGATGGAAGTAAACTATTGAAATAAGTCACAGGAACCTTAAGAAGTTTTTTCCAGAAGATATACCAATCTCTGCGATTAAAGGGTTTCAAGACTTATACCTGTCTTCCTGGGTGAGCTAAAACATAACCCACTAAAAAGTCATGAGAAGTTGAATTAATACTTCTAACTGAACTATGAAGTGAATTAATACCACTAGACTGCCGAATTATTGTTAAAATTATTGAATTGTTTCGTGGCCCGGTGGCCTGGTGGCTAAAGCTCCCGCTTCACACACGGAGGGCCCGGGTTCGATTCCCGGCGGGTGGAAACATTTCGACACGTTTCCTTACACCTGTTGTCCTGTTCACCTAGCAGCAAATAGGTACCTGGGTGTTAGTCGACTGGTGTGGGTCGCATCCTGGGGGGACAAGATTAAGGACCCCAATGGAAATAAGTTAGACAGTCCTCGATGACGCACTGACTTTCTTGGGTTATCCTGGGTGGCTAACCCTCCGGGGTTAAAAATCCGAACGAAATCTTATCTTATCTCTCTTAAGATGACTTAATCACAACAAAATGAATAATCGCACTAAGATGAGGAAATTATCACATTCTCAGTGTTGCAATGAAATGCAATAAACTGAATGCAGTAGTTAAAATTATAAAATTAAAAAAAAATCTACAGAACATACATGTAAGTTACAGTGGATGATGGGTTTGTAGATTGCTTGGTTACAGAATGGCTAAAGCTATGAGAATACTTCACATTGTGTATTCTACAGAATGACCCTTGTTATGTGAAGCATTTCTGACAAACTCCATATAGTAAGATATAATGGTGGTCAAGTGGTGGTGAACCAGTAATGACGGTCCCAAGAGCCATGACTAGACCACTGCAAATAAAAATCTGTGAGTACAAATCAGAGAGTACACACACCAGGACCGGCGTACATAAATCCGAGCTAAATCGGGCAAAATTTGAAAGCCCACGGTTCATAATTGATGACCATGTAAGTGTAGTTTGTATTGTGATGTATATTCAGTGGATTATTGAGTGGATGGATAGTTACGGGTAGTCTACACTCTGCATGTGCGTGTGTATGTGTATTCTCTTTCTTCTGTGCAAGTATGTGAACTTGGGAAGCATGATGGATGTTGCTATACTCATGGGGAATTGCTAATAGCGTTAGGATCGTACAACGTCTGGAGAAAGAATGGTAAGCCTGTTTTAGCAGTCTTGTTACGATGAAGGGAAGAGTATACCTGGAGGGGCTTTTCGGGGTCAACGTCCCCTCTGCCCGGTCCGTGACCAAGCCTTGCAGAGAAACAGGGTCTGATCAACCAAGCTGTTATTGCTGGCTGCAAGTAAATCGACATACGAACCACAGCCCGGCTGGTCAGGTACTGACTTTAGGTACCTGTCCAGATACTTCTTGAAGACAGCCAGGAGTCTATTGACAGTCCCCCTTATGCATGCTGGGAGGCAGCTACATTTTCTCGACAAAAAGCGTTTCACCAGCATTAATTCAACCCTTTCGTAGATATGAGCTCAGCTTTAGCTCCTGGACCCCATGGGGATCATACAACGCCTGGATACAGAGAGGTAATCCAGTTTGATTCATGAAATGGAAGGGTAACATTGATTCTTTTCTTTTTCGCCAAGAACCTTCCACTACGTTCACCATCCCTCCCAGGGTGAGAGGCCAGGGACTGCCAGCAGTGTGTGCGCCAGCCATTCCCAACTTAGCTACCAAATCTATTCTGCTCACCTTGGGCAGATTGAGTGACGCGAGTTACCACTGAACTATGCGAGGCTCGATCCATTCCAGGAGCCACCAGAGAAAATAGAGTAAGTGGGAAAGGTCGCTTGAGAGAAGGTCGACAATATCCGCTGAGCCCGAGATAAGATTTCAAATACCAAAGTCCGATCCAGTGTGAAAAGGGAAAATAGAGAGAGAGAGAGAGAGAGAGAGAGAGAGAGAGAGAGAGAGACTCTCATCTCTCGCCTGGACCCATCCTGGATAGATCTGTCATTTCAGCAGAGCCTTCAACATAGGAGGGATGTGGGTGGCCTTACTGTTATGTACAAGGCCAATATTGTCAAAGTATCACACTTAGATCCACTTCGAGGACAGCGTGAAACAAGCTTTTATGCCACAAGACGGGCAGAAAGCAGCAACTTCACTCTGGTTGTACCCTTCTCCAGAACTTCACTCCATCTGAGATCCTATATACCCAGGATGACTCGAGTATGGAACACATTCGTACTGCATAATGATGTCAACGAGATAAAGTCAGTTGATCAAATGAAAATGCTGGCCCACAGATGGCTCCAACTTCATCCTGTTCCCTACTTGTATGTCTCATAACAATAAAAATGCTTTCAAATGAGCTGATGTAGGTAACAGCTCTTAGCTTGCCAATAAAGTTAGGAATCCTTAACCTGTAAATAGCTTGTCAATAAAGCTAGCGATCCTTAACCTTGTCAAACCATGTGTAAAAAAAAAAAAAAAAAAAAGGAGAGAGAGAGAGAGAAAAATCAAGAGAAATAGTGAGACAAATGGGGAAAGGTTATTATATATATATATATATATATATATATATATATATATATATATATATATATATATATATATATATATATATATATATATATATATATATAATGTGTGTGTGTGTGTACACTCGCCTATTTGTGGTTGCAGGAGTTGAGTCTTAGCTCCTGGCCCTGTCTTTTAGGTTGCCACTTCCTGTTTTTTCTCCCTCTTAACCACATGAGTCCTGTCATATCCATTCCTAAACCTAGTATAGACCTGCCTCTTCTACTTCGTCCAGGTCATTCTACTTCCTGACCACCCTCAAGCTGAAGAAATACTTCCTGACATCCCTGAGATATTTCTGTGTCTTTGATCTACTCTTGCCCACCCTCTCAATTATTATGAAGTGATCCAGGATCGAAACATGTCACAAGTTTCCTCTCATTAGTGATATATGTAATTAATTCCTCCGAGTATTTTATTATTAATTATGTCTCTGCTTGTACTTCTATCTTTTAATGTCATCAAGTTTAGTTTCCTTAGCTTTTCCTCGTAGCTTCATTCAACTTAGCTCCGGGATTAGTCTCATTGTATTTCTCTGGTCGTTCTCAGCTCTTGCTTTCTCAGTTGTGACTTGACAATGGTCCAGGATGCAGCGAAACAAATGCGGTTCCCCGTGGCCGGTTGGCTAAAACTCTCGCACGGTGAGGGTCCAAGTTCGATTTCCAGCGAGGGTTGAAACACTGGGTGTGTTTTCTTACACTTGTTGTATATGTTCACCCATCAGTAAAATGAGTACCTGGGTGTTAGTCGACTGGTGTGGGTCGCATCCTGGGACAAAACTGACCTAATTAGCCCGAAATACCCTACATAACAAAAGGCTTTCTATATATAGTATGTCATTGATGTCACTGTCAGCTAGGCCTGTATACCTTGTACATGTAGAGATAAAGATATTATTATTATTGTTATTTGTGAATCGTTTCAGCGACGGTAGTGTGACTTAATATTCTACATTCCCATATATCATTTCATGTTATCACCTCCCATGTCATAAAATAGTGCCAGAAACCGTGCTTCAGGAGTTCCCATTGGTTCTACTCACCAGTGATACTAGTGATACCAGTGAAACTAGTGATACCAGTGATACTTGTGATACCAGTGATGCACAAATAACCCGCACACAGAAGAGAGGAGCTTACGACGACGTTTCGGTCCGACTTGGACCATTTACAAAGACACATAGTGTGACTTTGTATATGGTCCAAGTCGGACCGAAACGTCGTCGTAAGCTCCTCTCTTCTGTGTGCGGATTATTTGTGTGTCGTTCCAGTCACGGTATTGTGCCTTTTTTTGTTATTTGATATCAGTGATACTATCCCTTCATCTTTATTATCAGCCCAAATCTGGGACTGAAAACGCCTCCAATAAAGATGTCCTCACTTGTATCCCTTGATCCGTATTTGCCTATTGTAATCAACTCATAACTACTTAAGCTTATTTAAATTCAACCCCAATGGAAATAAATCACTCCGACTTTTATGGGTTATTCTAGGTAATCTACACATACGCTGCATGTACTATAATCTATGTAACTGTAATTATGTGTACCTGTACCTCAATAAAACTTACTTAACCATACCATTTTAAACTACTAAATTCGTTTTCTTTGTCTTGATTTTGGTAAAGCGTAAACTAAAATAGATACTTCACAAATCTCCTGCAGTTAAAAAGCGGAAACTTGAACCATTGTCGAGTCATAAGGTGTATCTCATTGGTATACAATACCGACATGATGAACTAGACATCTGGGTATCTTTATTTACTAGACGTTTCGCCAACCAGTGGCTTTATTAAAGCAATACATGGTCATAATCTGAAGCACAGGCAGGTTAGGTTAGGTAAGGTTAGATAAGATAAGATAAGATAAGATTTCGTTCGGATTTTTAACCCCGGAGGGTTAGCCACCCAGGATAACCCAAGAAAGTCAGTGCGTCATCGAGGACTGTCTAACTTATTTCCATTGGGGTCCTTAATCTTGTCCCCCAGGATGCGACCCACACCAGTCGACTAACACCCAGGTACCTATTTGCTGCTAGGTGAACAGGACAACAGGTGTAAGGAAACGTGTCGAAATGTTTCCACCCGCCGGGAATCGAACCCGGGCCCTCCGTGTGTGAAGCGGGAGCTTTAGCCACCAGGCCACCGGGCCAGGAAACAGGATAAGTGTTTCCTGACACGAGTCTTAGTTACATGATGACCCGCCGTTGGAGCCTTTGGTCACCTGACCGAGGCCTTCCGCTGACTTACTAGTCCAACCCTTTAAAAATTATGGTCAGCTATAACCATAGCACAGGCCGGAAGATTGACACTTATGTACTGGAGTCAGATAGGCGCTGCAGATGAAGGCATTAAGTAAGTTTATTCAGGTACAGGTACACATATATCCATTTACACAAATTATCATACATAGCAGCATATGTGTAGATTATCTAGGGTAACCCAAAAAGTCATACAAAGTGACTTATTTCCATTGGGGCTCCTTGTTAAAACAGCTAAGTAACTTAATTGTGCGAAAATCAGTTACAATAAAAGGAGATTTATTAGGAAAACAGTAAACTGAGTTATTTACATTGACATTAAAGAGATAATCAGCTCACAGTAATAGGTACATGAATGTTACAGTAATAGGTACGTGTTAGCTATACAAGAAATCACTCTGCTCCCTTTCTGTAGCTTCATTCTTTAGGTACCTTTTAGCTCTCTTCCTGAACTGGCTTATGCTATGACAGGCTTGGACATGTGCAGGCAGTCTGTTCCATTCCTTTATTGCTGTAAAATAAGGCGTTTGAAGCCTGACCGCCTACTGTGGGTACTATAAAGTTGTGTTCCCTTCTCCAAGTGCTGGACTTGTTTTGGTTTCCAGCCTTGATAAACTTGGCAGCAAGATATTCTGGACTCTGCTTGTGAGCACTTTTATTAACGTGATTTAACTTCAGGTGTTTTACTCTGTTTTCAACATTCAACATATCCAGTTGTTGTAATTAAGATGTCACTGGTAAGAAAGTTTATTGAGGCACAGGTACACATAAATACGATTATCATCCATAGTGTAAATTACGTAGGATAACACAAAAAAGTCAGACAGACTTATATCCATTGGGGTCCTTGACTTATTTCCACTGGGACCCTTGACTTATTTCCATTGGGGCCCTTGGCTTATTTCCATTGGGGCCCTTGGCTTATTTCTATTACGGCCCTTGACTTATTTCCATTGGGACCCTTGACTTATTTCCATTGGGGCCCTTGACTTATTTCCATTGGGACCCTTGACTTATTTCCATTGGGGCCCTTGACTTATTTCCATTGGGGCCCTTGACTTATTTCCATTGGGGTCCTTGACTTATTTCCATTGGGACCCTTCACTTATTTCCATTGGGGTCCTTGACTTATTTCCATTGGGTGGAATTCCCCAGTGAAAGTAGGTAATTCCCAAGAGTTGAACCAGAGGTAGCAAGTAGATTATGGAGACGTCCTCTGTACCAAGATTCCATGATATTGCTGTGTCTGACAAAGAGTATATCAATACCTTCTTCTGCAGCACCTCACCTGACTCCAGTATTTAAGCTCCAATCTTTCTGCCTGCTATTTAGCGACGGATCCTCATGTAACTAAGACCCGCTGCTGGAAACACTTGTCCTGTTTCACAACAAATATTATCTAACCTATTAAATTAGTTTAGGTACAGGTACAATTTGTTAAGTAAAAGGACACAAGTGCAACTAGTGTGACATGTTATTGTGGCAAAACATTGACACAATAAAATGTCACATTAACTGGTAATTGTCGGTAATTCTACTAACATTAATACAATACGTACAGTTATCTTAGTAACATATATGCAAATTACCTGAGATAGCCCAAAAAAAGTCAGTGACTGATTTACGCTGTGGTCCTAAGCCTGTGCTCATCACCTACTTCCACATAATGATGATGATGATGTTTGTTTCATTAAGTATATACATTTACAAAGTATACGGACAGGCTGGGGGACTCATTACTTCGTCTTCTAGTGTCTTCAATATATATTTCTACTGTTCATGATGGCCCGTGGCCTGGTAGGTGATGCTCTCGCTTCACACATAGTGTAAGTAGTTCGATCCTCGGCAAAGGTGGAAACTTTGGGAGGATGTATTACCTTACAACTGCTATCCCGTTCATCTAGCAAGCAAGTAGGTACCTGGGTGTTAGTCGACTAGTGTGGGTCGCATCCTGGGGGACAATATTGAGGACCCCAATTGAAATAAGACACAGTCCCTCGATGACGCACTGACTTTCTTGAGTTATCCCGGGTGGCTAACCCTCCAGGGTTAAATGCCCTATCTCAGATAATGTCCATGTATTGTACTGATAAAGCCACTGGATGGAGAAACGCGTGTATGTACTCACTTATATGTGGTTGCTGGGGATCGATTCATAGCTCCCGTCCCCGCCTCTGTATATTTGTAAGTAACTTTACTTAGACGCAGGTATACATAAGTAGTTATTATACATATTGTAAATTGCTCAGGATAACCCAAAGAAGTCAGGTAAAGTGACATATATATGTATATATCAATACACGACCCAGAAACGTGAGTTCGGATCCTTCTGATTCGCTCTTGCGAATTCCTTGCAATATATATATATATATATATATATATATATATATATATATATATATATATATATATATATATATATATATATATATATATATATATATATATATATATATATATATGCAAAACAACCACTGTGAAAGAACAGTGAAATTGCAAACGCTTTCGTGACTTTTCACATTATCATAGTTCCTTGGTAATGTGAAAAGTCAGGAAAGCTCTTGGAATTTCACTGTTCTTTCACAGTGGTTGTTTTGCATGTATATATATATATATATATATATATATATATATATATATATATATATATATATATATATATATTATATATAGTATATATATATATTATATATATTTATATATATATTATATATATTTATATATTATATTTATATATATAATATATATGCGTGCAGCCAGCAGCAACAGCCTGGTTGATCAGGCGCTGATCCACCAGGAGGCCTGGTCACAGACCGGGCCGCGGGGGCGTTGACCCCCGAAACTCTCTCCAGGTAAACTCCAGGTATATATTATATATATATATATATATATATATATATATATATATATATATATATATATATATATATATATATATATATATATATATATATATAAGATGGGGTCCACCTCTGGTGTAAATTGTGGGACCCATAGCCTCGGAGAAGTGGATAAAAAGGCTTCAAGGAAGAATATTTGGATTTCTTCCTGAAGCCATTTGAATATTCCACTTCCCCTACCACCCCATCTTTTAAACTATATATATATATATATATATATATATATATATATATATATATATATATATATATATATATATATATATATATATATATATATATATATATATTACACGCACCAGGTATATATACATTTTGTAGGCCTGATCCACCGTCTACAAATCTATCTCCCCGTACTCAGCAACAATTTTATTCTCACATATTTAACTAGACATACATAATAAAACATACTAACTGACGTCTTTATTCACCACAAAAATTCCACATATTTTTTTCCGACAATGATTAAGTTGAAATAAAGAGGCGACGCATGCGCCAGCTGATAGACAGTATCCACACATCAACAAGACTCTGGTACTGTCTATTATACATAATATCAGCCCCATTAAACCCCCTAAAACGAGAGAATATATATTGATTGATGTTGTTACGAGGTGTAGTGTCATGTGTGGTTAATGGAGGAGAGTTAAGGAGGAGAGTTAGTGTGGCCACCAGGGCCACCCTCCTCAGGGTCTTTTTGGGGCCACTCTGGGGAAAACCCCACTGGGGGAACCCCCCTTGGGGAAATACCCACTGGGGAAACACCCAGTTTCTTAAGTTCTCCACTGCTGTGGGACTCTTGTCAGCCTACAGGTTGGTCCCACTGCCTTAAGTTTTTCAGTTTTTTTTTTTTTTTTTAGGGTTCCTTGATGCTAGTGAGGGCTCTTGATCCAGGTGTTGTACTTCTGCTCGCTTTCCTTGGATCAGAGTTGAATGCCTCCCATTAATAGCCCCCTCCCCCCCCCAGGGAGCTCTATGACCCATATGGGTTTATCTCCAGTGGTATTAAGTCTCTTGATTTCACATAAATTGTTATATAAGTTAATTATAATAATCCAGAATTATTTATAAATTATTGTTTATTGTAATAAATAGTCCAAAATTGTATATAAAATTAAGATAATCCAAATTTGTATGTAAATTAAGATAATCATCCAAATTTGTTTATAAATTGAGAATTATAATCGTCCTGAATTATATATAAATTATTAAAGGTAATTATAATGATCCATAATTGTATATAAACTATTAAGATAATTACAATCATCCAAAACTATATAATCAGACTTACACTTAATTGCTTAATAACCCTGACATTATAATTTCTGAGAGTATTGTATGACCCATACGGGTTTACTGCATAATTTTCTATATTATCTATCAACAATATCTACCTTAGAGTCTTAATTTTTGCTGCTATGTTGTTTTGATTAATTGTCAATAAATTTTGATATTTTTAATAATTTGCATGTCATATATACATCTGATTTTATGTATATATGTCAATATTTTACATATATTTTATACATTTTACATTTATGTATATATTTATATATGTATATAAAATAACTAAGGATATGTTATAAATTAAATATTTTGTGCCTACACTCATGTTGAAGGGCTCTTGATCCATGTAATTGAGGTCTACCCTCTTTCTTGGATAAAGCCTGATTATCTGCCATTTATTAGGTGTTCTATAACCCCTGTGGGCTTAGTGCTTCCGCATGATGAGTTGTTGGGATATCCTAGGTTAAGTCATCAGTGCCACTTGAATATCTATGATGTCTTTTATTTTCCATTTCTAACCCTAGAGGATTAATAATCCATACACAGATAACCTGGACCGAAACGTTGTTGTAAGCTCCTCTCTCCTATGTGCGGGTTATTTGTGTATTGTTCCGGTCACGGTATTGTGCCTTTCTGTTCTCTATTAATAATCCATGATAACCCAACTATGTTAGTCATTGTGGCTTATTTCCATTAGGGTTCTTCATTTATCAGCCCTTTTCCAGGATGTTACCCACATCTGTCAACTGTCTCTTAGGCAGCTGATAAGAATAAGAATAAAGATTTTATTTCTTTGCAAAGGTTACAATGTGTAATTACAATTTTGGTTTGTTAACCTTTAAACTGTCCAAACAAATTTACGTTCACATGCGTAGTGCTCCAAAAGTAGATATACTTTTTTTTTTTACATATTTTCGAATATAAAAAAAAAGCGTAGATCAAAGTTTTTTTTACACGTTTTCAAATGTAAAAAGAAAAAAAATGTTTTTTTACATACTTTCAAATGTTGAAGAAACGTAGATCTACGTTTGGACAGTTTAAGGGTTAAGTATGTATAAAGAAAGCCACTGTCTTCCCGGGGCATTTCAGGCAGACTAATCCTAGTACAGTGGACCCCCGGTTAACGATATTTTTTCATTCCAGAAGTATGTTCAGGTGCCAGTACTGACCAAATTTGTTCCCATAAGGAATATTGTGAAGTAGATTAATCCATTTCAGACCCCCAAACATACACGTACAAACGCACTTACATAAATACACTTACATAATTGGTCGCATTTGGAGGTGATCGTTAAGCGGGGGTCCACTGTACAGTGGTAACCCGAGTTTCGGCCATAATTTGTTACAGAAGGCTGTTCGAGTGCCGTTACCGAACGAATTTGTTCCCATAAGGAGTAATGTAAATTAATTAGTCTGTTTCAGACCCCCAAAAATACACTTACAAAAACACTTACAATAATACACTACATAATTGTTCGAGTTGGGAGCTGTACAAAACTCGGGGTACCACTGTACATAATAACTACTAGGAAACCTTCCTGAACGTCCTGTCTTGTATGGGGTTTTCAGCCCCTGTCTTGCTGGTAATTAGATAGTCTGAATAGGTGGATTGTGGCTTGGTTGACAGCCACCTCAGCTCACATCCTGAGGGACCATGGTTCGATCTCCGGCAGAAGAGGAAATGTTAGACTTGTTTCCTTACACCTGGTGCCCCTGGTTACCCAGCAGTAAGTAGGTAATTACCTGGGTGTTAGTCAACTGGTGTAGGTCTCGTCCTGGGGACAGGAGGGATTAAAGGATCCCAGTGGAAATGCAACACAGTCCTCAGTGACAACCTGGCTTTATTGGTTTAATCTTCGTTAAACAAGAGAGCCCCGCTTTACAGCATTTCACTTTATGGCATTTCACTAATGTAATGGTTTTAAGTTATACCCATTCTTCATTTATTCAAACTTCCTACAGTAAATATATTCACCACTTGCTATAAGCTTAGGATGAAAATATTTTATGTTAAGTAATATGTGTACTGTATGTATATGCATTTTTTAGGCCTAGCTCTGTTACTCACTTAATATGTGATAGTGTAAACATGTTATTAGGGTTTTATATGTATTTAAAAGTGAAAAAGGCTATGTTTCGCTTTACAGTGCTTTTTGTTTTACAGCAGTAACCCGGAACCTAACCTGCTGTATAAGCAGGCCTGCCTATAATCCCTTAAACTGTCCAGACGTAGATCTATGTTCACATGCGTAGTGCTCCGACCTTGATTTTCTCCATTTGAAAGCATGTAAAAAAAACGTAGATATACATTCGGGACCTGCCGCATGTCAACGTATATCTATGTTTGGACAGTTTAAGGGTTAAAGACTAGCTGAAATGAATAGGGAACATAAAATACTTCAATTCCATTGAGATAGTGAGATAGGTCTCCTAACACCTCTCTTGTTCATCTAGTGGTTGAGACGCCAACTAATTGACTTGTGGGTCACATCCTACGAGATGATCTATATGGACCTTAGTGGAAATAAGATGCACATCGTAGTCAGGAATTCGGTCATAAAAAATTATAATGTCTTGTGTGTGGTTATGAGTTAATTATGTAATCCAGTATTTAACAAGTTAAAATTTAAATTAAGCAAGTTAGTGGTTATGATTTTTATTTACAATGGGCATAGCCAAGTACTTTTCCAGAATTTCTGGTAATATGTCCCTGTGAATAAAATACAGTGGAACCTCAAATATAGAACTTTCTTCGGTCCAGAAGGCTGTTCAAGTGTCGCTACATAACGAATTTATTCCCATCAGGAATAATGTAAATTAGATTAGTCCATTTCAGACCCTCAAAAATACACTTATAAAAGCACTTACAAAAATACCCTTACATAATTGGTTGAGTTGGGAGCAGTTCGATTTTTGAGGTTCCACTGTACTTTGACATTTCTTGAACTTTTGTGAGTAGTTTTCCCAGAATTACATGATGTAAGAGCAGCATTTTTGTTTTTGTCATGTAAGTGAAGTGTGTATCTCATGAACAGGAGTGTGAGTCTAGCCAGCATGGGGGTTAAACAGTGTGTGGACTCCGTAACCAAATCGGAGGAAGACCAGCGTGAGTATCGGGCTCTCATTCTGGACAATGACTTAAAAGTTTTGCTAATATCGGACCCAGCAACAGACAAGTCTGCTGCATCCCTTAATGTTCATGTCGGTGAGTTGCGCAGTAAATTTTTCAGAAAAATGGCTTTTTATAACTACTGTACTGTAGTACCAAAGCCTGTCATTGGGCCATTAAAAATTACATGTTTTGCTGTGTACAGGATTTTATGTTTTAGATTATAGCTATCTTCAAATACAAATACTGTATTTCAGTTATGCAGTATATAATTTATGTAATTTACATGTAATAAAATATTGTTAGGCACTAAGAAAGCCACTAGCATGAAGTGCATTGTGGACATTAGTTCCTTGATGCTGGTGGAAAGCTCTTGATGCAAATATTTGAAGCTTCCCTTCACCATCTTTGCATTATACCTAAAAATGTGTTAAATGTGCTAAACAATTCTTACAGCCACCAAAATGTAAAAAACTATATGTCCTTAATTCTTATTACTTGTAAGATTAAGGGTTTATAGAATAAGTAATAAATTGCCTGCTTGTTTATTCTCTTTCTGTTGCCTAAATTTATTGTTTATATCCCCTTAATGTCCTGATTATATAAGCAAATAATGGTTATTGCCATTGTAATCTTAAGTTAGGCTTAAGCTTTCCTGAAGTGCTATGCATAACTATGGGCATTCTACGTGCACATTCAAATGTCCCCCATCTCTGTACAAAGCATTATATCATGCTGAAATATATCTTTGTCTTCGAAAAATTACTTCTCGTTTCCCAGGCATTGTTTGCCCCCTGTGGGCTTAATGAATACAGTTTAATAATAACAATAATAATAATCATTATATTTTTTACTTATCATTGTGCATTTAATTTGATTTTAGATTTGCCTCTTTAATTAATTTGAGATTTGCCTCTTTAATTAATTTGCCTTTTAATAACTGTTATAACATGATTGACATAATTACTTAGTGTCACTTTTTCATGTTGTGTCCTATTAACAGTATTTATATGCACTAAAATTATTATCTTATCTCACCCTTAATTTTTCAAACAGGCAGCATGACAGACCCAAGAGAATTACCAGGGCTGGCTCACTTCTGTGAGCACATGTTGTTCATGGGCACAGAGAAATACCCTTGTGAGAATGAGTACAATAAGTACCTATCTGAGCATGGGGGCTCAAGCAATGCTTACACAGCTGCTGATCACACTAACTACTATTTCGATGTTGCTCCTGATGCCTTTTCTGGTGCACTGGACAGGTAAGGTTTAACCAGGAACGTGTAAGTGAACAATGTGTAGATAAAGATAGGGAACACTTTACACAAACCTCGCATAGGAAAAAGAAACTTATGGCAATGTTTCGGTCCAGGCTTGAACCATTAACTAGTCACACACTAACACTAGAATGGAAGTGAGTCAGTACATGTACTGGCTGGTTATTTGTATATTTCTCCAACTATGGTATTGTGCCTTTTTGTTCTCTAACCCTTTCATTGATATGAAACTTGGCCACAGTGTCCAAGAATTTAAAAAAAAAATATTTTATTTTTTCTTATGAAGTGGTAGAAAATCTTTTTCTGAAAATAATAAAACAAAAAGTACCAAATTTGATGGAAAATTTATGAAATTACGCTTTCGTGAATTTTACTGTGTTAGCGATATTGATGCATCAGCTATTTCGTCCACTTTGAGTCCTATTTTAAACCAATTATATTGTTCCAGTTGACCAAATTCTTAGCTATTTCACTAGTACGTCTTCCATTTTATCAACTGAACTCACGAAATTGCCGAATCAACTATTTCAACTACCCAGTAAAGTGATCAGAAATTGGTAATTTGGTCAATTTCACACAAATTTCTAAATATTCATATTCCAAAATAGGGTCCAGAACAATACAGGCATTCCTTGCACTAAAATAACATATCTTCTCTTCTTTAGTTACCTTCCCAGGCTTTACACATGAATTCCATTTTGTCTTATTATTCACACAAAAAATAGAAGATTTACTGTTATGCTGTATAGTAATAATTGTATAAATAATATCAGCACACTCATGAATGTATAGTAGATTCACCAGTTGGACATGTATTGGACAAGTGACGTGATTTGTCTACTCTTGAATTTTATTATTATTATTACGTATTATCACACTGGCCGATTCCCACCAAGGCAGGGTGGCCCGAAAAAGAAAAACTTTCACCATCATTCACTCCATCACTGTCTTGCCAGAAGGGTACTTTACACTACAGTTTTTAAACTGCAACATTAACACCCCTCCTTCAGAGTGCAGGCACTGTACTTCCCATCTCCAGGACTCAAGTCCGCCCTGCCGGTTTCCCTGAACCCCTTCATAAATGTTACTTTGCTCACACTCCAACAGCACGTCAAGTATTAAAAACCATTTGTCTCCATTCACTCCTATCAAACACGCTCGCGCATGCCTGCTGGAAGTCCAAGCCCCTCGCACACAAAACCTCCTTTACCCCCTCCCTCCAACCTTTCCTAGGCCGACCCCTACCCTGCCTTCCTTCCACTACAGACTGATACACTCTTGAAGTCACTCTGTTTCGCTCCATTCTCTCTACATGTCCGAACCACCTCAACAACCCTTCCTCAGCCCTCTGGACAACAGTTTTGGTAATCCCGCACCTCCTCCTAACTTCCAAACTACGAATTCTCTGCATTATATTCACACCACACATTGCCCTTAGACATGACATCTCCACTGCCTCCAGCCTTCTCCTCGCTGCAACATTCATCACCCATGCTTCACACCCATATAAGAGTGTTGGTAAAACTATACTCTCATACATTCCCCTCTTTGCCTCCAAGGACAAAGTTCTTTGTCTCCACAGACTCCTAAGTGCACCACTCACCTTTTTCCCCTCATCAATTCTATGATTCACCTCATCTTTCATAGACCCGTCCACTGACACGTCCACTCCCAAATATCTGAATACAGTCACCTCCTCCATACTCTCTCCCTCCAATCTGATATCCAATCTTTCATCACCTAATCTTGAATATCAACAAAAATTGAAAATTTCTGCTACTTTGAGCTCAATTTCAAGCTATTTTCAGTCCTAAAACCAATCTAAATCATCTCCATTTCTGTAATATACGTACTTTCCATTTTATCAAATGAGACTAAGAAACTGAGAATACAACTAGAAAAACAATAGGAAAATACACTGCAAATTTGCTATTTTAAGCCAGAAACATGGTCGCAGTTTTTTCTCATTATGCAATCCGTGCTTCAGGATCCTTTTTATATGGTGCACTTACCATATAGACCCACTCTCCCATATCTAGGCCCAAATTTACCACTCACAGTTTATCTGGGTGAGTTCATGGTGTAGTACTATGGCACTGCCAGTGAAGGGGTTAAAGAACATTTTGTTTTTATGAATTTAAAAAGAGTTTTTATATGGTGAAATTAAAAGATAATAAATTTAATACAAAGTGGGAATTGTCACTGTTGTTGTTTTGCCAATGACAGTTCTTTTGAGAGATTCTGAAAACAGTTGCAAAAGTTGGTGAAGGAACTTGGGAGGCTATGTAAAGCAAAGAAATTAAAAGTGAACATAAGAAAGAGCAAGGTGATAAGAGTAACAAAATTAGTATGTAATGAAAGATTTGATATCAAATTGGAGGGAAGGAGTGCATGTGTTTGCAGATTTGGAAGTGCACTTGCTGTCCACAGGTCCTTGAAAAATGGGGTGAGCCATAGATCTGACAAGGGTAAAAATAAAAAGGTGGGTGGTGCATTGAGGCATCTGTGAAGACGAAGAACTTCATCCATGGTGGCAAAAAAGTGGAATATATCAAGAGTATAGTAGTACCAACACTGTTTTATGGATATGAGACATGGGTAGCGAGGAGGAGGCTGCAAGCGGTGATGTCATGTTTGAGAGCAATGTGTAGCATGAAAATTGTGTAGATAATTTGGAGCATGAAGATTAAAATGTATGGGGGTTACCAAAGTATTATTCAGAGGGCTGAGGAGTTGTTGAAGTGGGTTGGGCATTAGAGAGAATGGAGCAAAATTAAATGACTAGGAGAGGATATAAATGTGGGGTGGAGGGAAGGTTTGGCAGGGGTCATCCCATGAAAGGTTTGATGTAGAGGGTTAAGGAAGTTTTGAGTGCTAAGGGGCTAGTGTAAAGTGGAATGTGAGTAAGAAGTGCAGTAACATGTATGCTAGTACCGGTGATGGTCTTAAGGTAATAATTTGAATAGATATAAGATGGTCATTTTGGTTATTTTAACCCTTTGAGGGTCGACAGGCCCTCTCCGAAACTCGTTCTCAGGGTCGGCCAAATTTAAAAAAAAAATTATTTTCTCTTATGAAAAGATAGAGAATCTTTTCCCGATCATAAAGACACCAAAAGTTTGAAATTTGATAGAAAACTTACGGAATTATGCTCTCGCAAGGTTAGCAGTCTCGGCGATGTTTACGCATCGGCGATTTTGCCCACTTTGAGCCCCATTTTCGGCCAATTTCACTGTACTAGTCGACAAAAAACATGAATATTTCGCTAGAACTCCATTTTTTCTATCGAATGGGTGCAAGAAACCACCCATTTATGAAATTCAACTATCCAGTACAGTGGTCAGAATTTAGCAATTTTGCCAATTTCACACAAATTTCAAAAGATGCCAATTTCCGAATAGGATCCAGAATAAACAAGAAAGACATTCCTGGCACTAAAATGACATTTCCTCTAGTCATTAGTCACGTCTCAAGGCCCCTCTTATATTCTTTTGCTTTCCACTTTGAATTTTTATTCTCACAAAAAATATAAGATTTACTGTTATGCAGACTACTGCATTAGTGTAAAAAATGGTATAAATATTATTGGTGCACTTGTGAAAGAATATTAGACTCGCCAGTTGACGTGTATTGCACGCTTGGCGCGATTTGTTTACTTTTGAAGTTTGGTAAAAATCGAACATTTCTGCTACTTTGAGCTCAATTTCAAGGCACCTTTCATTGTAAAACCAGTCAAAATCATCTCAATTTCTGTAATATGTCTTCCATTCTATAAAATGAGACCAAGAAAACTAGAATACAACAATAAATACCATACGAAAATACACTGCAAAGTCGCTGATTTATTCCAAAAAAATGGTCAGTTTTTTTTTTCTCATTATGCACTGTGTGCTGCAGGATTTTTTTTAGACTGTGCACACTGACCACATAGACCCATTTTTTCATATGAAGGCCTACCAGCTTTCTCCCACTAGATTTGAGGCCGCTAGAATTTATGCGTACTAGTACGTCAAAAACCCCTACGCGTAAGACGTACTAGTACGACCAAAACCCTCAAAGGGTTAATTTAGCATATTGGGATCATATCATTATGATAGAAATAGAGCTGTCTGACAGTGAATGACTAATGTTAACACCAGTGGTGTATGGTGGCTATTGTCATAGAGTGTGCACTGTACTACTGTGCTGAACCTACTACTCTGGCATAAATATTACTCAGAACAACTGCCTCAATATTTCATAACAGGGGTCAGAAATATTAGTTTCCTGTTGTATTACTGAGTGAGATTAATATTTATAATGAAGTTACCATCTCTGGTGGGTGTCTGACATCACTAGCACACCCAGAATATGCTCCATGTTAATGTCCCTATACAGTGGAACTTTGGTATACGACCAGCTCCCTACTTGAACGAAGCTCAGCACTCGACCAAACAAATACGGCCTGCCAGAGCTTCCCTGTAAACACTTTCATGTTTCTTCCCATTTTTTGGTGTTTTTTGTATTTTTTGTATAAATAAGTCAAATGGGGCCTATGAAGATTAGTGATAACAGCCAACCAAACAGAAAACTGGTTGTGAAGAACTTGTTCAATACTCAAACGGGGCAGCACTTGAACAGCCTTCTGGAATGAATTAAGGTCGCATACTGAGGTTCCGCTGTATGTACTACGTATAGTTGCAGTACACATGACGTAGTATTGATCAAATATTTTTTTTTTTTTTAACAAGTCGGCCGTCTCCCACCGGGGCAGTGTGACCCAAAAAGAAAGAAAATCCCCAAAAAGAAAATACCCAGAATAACAGTTTAGAAGCATATACGTGTAAAGATACACAACATATCCCTCCAAACTGCCAATATTTTATGTTGATATATAGTATTACTGTGTATGTACTCTCGATCCTGACTGAAATTTTCTTTCCCCTATTTCAGATTTTCTCAGTTCTTTGTGACACCACTATTTACAGAGAGTGCAGTAGAACGTGAAGTGAATGCTGTTAACTCTGAGCACGAGAAGAACATACAGAATGATTATTGGAGGCTTGCACAGCTGGAGAAAGCTACAGCTGATCTAGAACATGACTTCAGCAAATTTGGTACAGGTTAGTGAAGCTATTATTGTTCTTGTACTGTGAGTAGACCTTTATTATTATAAACTGTTTAAAAATATAGACTGAAAGATAGATGAGATAGTATTTGTGCAACATTTCAGGATCTTTGTTGTGGAATTTTTTGTCAGCGTGTGGATTTGCTGATCCAACACAGACAAAATGTTTTCTTTGTATTGGATTGATACAGCCAGTGGTTAGTAAAATGTTTCCAGAATAAAGATACCCAAGTTTTGCATAAATGTAAGTTGCTTTTCATGCCAGTTTTTCATATATTTTTTTAAATAAGACTGCCGTTACCTTATAATATTTAACACATTGGGTGTTTCCCCACCAAGGCAGGGTGGCCCGAAAAAGAAAAACTTTCACCATCATTCACTCCATCACTGTCTTGCCAAAGGTGTGCTTATACTAAAGTTATAAAACTGCAACATTAACACCTCTCCTTCAGAGTGCAGGCACTGTACTTCCCATCTCCAGGACTCAAGTCCGGCCTGCCGGTTTCCCCTGAATCGCTTCATAAGTATTACCCTGCTCACACTCCAACAGCACGTAAAGTCCTAAACACCATTTGTTTCCATTTGCTCCTATCTACCACATTCATGCATGCTTGCTGGAAGTGCAGGCCCCTCACAAACAAAACCTCCTTTACCCTCTCTCTCCAACCTTTCCTAGACTGACCTTTACCCCACCTTCCCTCTACTACAGATTTATTCACTCTCGAAGTCATTTTATTTTGCTCCTTCCTCTCTACATGTCCAAACCACCACAACAACCCCTCCTCAGCCTTCTGGATAATAGCTTTGGTAATCCCAATCCTTCTCCTAATTTCAAAACTACAAATTCTCTGCATTACATTCACACCACACATTGCCCTCAGACATGACATCTCCACTGCCTTCTCCTTGTTGCAACATTCACCACCCATGCTTCACACACATATAAGAGTGTTGGTACAGTGGAACCTCAAATTTCGAACTTAATCCGTTCCAGGAGCTAGTTCTAGAGTCGAAAAGTTTGAAAGGCGAAGCAATATTTCCCATACGAAATAATGGAAATACAATTAATCTGTTCCAGAAACCCAAAAATATTCACAAAAAAATACATTTTATAGATAGTATTACATTATAGTTTTACATACACACAACAAATATAGTGTTTTTTTTTTTTTTTTTTTCAACAAGTCGGCCGTCTCCCACCAAGGCAGGGTGACCCAAAAAAGAAAATCCCCAAAAAGAAAATACTTTCATCATCATTCAACACTTTCACCACACTCGCACATTATCACTGTTTTTGCAGAGGTGCTCAGAATACAACAGTTTAGAAGCATACACATATAAAGATACACAACATATCCCTCCAAACTGCCAATATCCCAAACCCCTCCTTTAAAGTGCAGGCATTGTACTTCCCATTTCCAGGACTCAAGTCCGACTATATGAAAATAACCGGTTTCCCTGAATTTTTTTTTTTTTTTTCAACTAGTTGGCCGTCTCCCACCGAGGCAGGGTGACCCAAAAAAGAAAGAAAATCCCCAAAAAGAAAAATGCTTTCATCATCATTCAACACTTTCACCACACTCACACATAATCACTGTTTTTGCAGAGGTGCTCAGAATACAACAGTTTAGAAGCATATATGTATAAAGATACACAACATATCCCTCCAAACTGCCAATATCCCAAACCCCTCCTTCAAAGTGCAGGCACTGTACTTCCCATTTCCAGGACTCAAGTCCGACTATATGAAAATAACCGGTTTCCCTGAATCCCTTCACTAAATATTACCCTGCTCACACTCCAACAGATTGTCAGGTCCCAAGTACCATTCGTCTCCATTCACTCCTATCTAACATGCTCACGCATGCTTGCTGGAAGTCCAAGCCCCTTTCCCACAAAACATATAGTGTACAATTGTTAATAAATTTAAATAAACATATAAAATAACATTTTTACTTACCTTTATTGAAGATTGGTGATGGCATCTGGAAGATAGGGAGGAGGAGAGAGGGAGTTGGGGTTAGTGTTTGGAAGGGGAGTCCCCCTCCATAAGGACTTTTCTTAGTTTGGAAATAAAATATTACAAAAATATAACTATTAAGAAGTACTACATGAGAAAGTAATGATATGAATATACTGAGCTGACATAGAAGTTTGTTAGATTTACCTGTCGTATTGTGTGTTCATGAGACAAAGGATCAGCGCTCTTCCCAGAGTGCAAAACATTTAACTGGTTTCCATTTAGCGCTCATTTGACAGGAAGGGAGTACCTCCCTGGAAGGTTGCTGTCTACCAACCTACTGTATAATATGACAAGCAGTTTTCATTAGAAAATAAATTATGTACATGTATTTTAGTTGCATGATCAGTGGAATTTGCAGTGGGAATTTCTTGCTATCTACAAATAATAAAAATATCATTGTCTTTCACATTCACTTTTGTGAAGGACATTAAGCCATTAGAAAATATACCAACACAGAATATTATTTTATTTTTCAACATGAAACTTCTACTTTTTTCCTCTCCCATATGCTGTACCTATTACAGATCATGGTATAAAAAGGCACAATACTGTGACACAAACAATACACAAATAACCTACACATAGGAGAAAGAAACTTATGACGACATGGAACATTGATGGTCCAAGATGGACTGAAATGTAGTCATAAGTTTCATTCTCCTATGTGCTGATTATTTGTGTATTACAGATCAAGTCTTCCCTGTGGCCTGGTAACAGATCAGGCATTCCCTATGGCCTGGTAACAGATCAGGCCTTCCATATGGTCTGGTAACAGATCAGGCCTTCCCTATGGTCTGGTAACAGATCAGGCCTTCCCTATGGTCTGGTAACAGATCAGGCCTTCCCTATGGCCTGGTAACAGATCAGGCCTTCCCTATGGCCTGGTAACAGATCAGGCCTTCCCTATGGTCTGGTAACAGATCAGGCCTTCTCTATGGTCTGGTAACAGATCAGGCCTTCCCTATGGTCTGGTAACAGATCAGGCCTTCCCTATGGTCTGGTAACAGATCAGGCCTTCCCTATGGTCTGGTAACAGATCAGGCCTTCCCTATGGTCTGGTAACAGATCAGGCCTTCCCTATGGCCTGGTAACAGATCAGGCCTTCCCTATGGCCTGGTAACAGATCAGGCCTTCCCTATGGTCTGGTAACAGATCAGGCCTTCTCTATGGTCTGGTAACAGATCAGGCCTTCCCTATGGTCTGGTAACAGATCAGGCCTTCCCTATGGTCTGGTAACAGATCAGGCCTTCCCTATGGTCTGGTAACAGATCAGGCCTTCCCTATGGTCTGGTAACAGATCAGGTGGAGGCCTGATCTGTTACTTTTATTACTTGTATTATTAATTTAATAGGTAGTAGGTTGGTAGACAGCAACCACCCAGGGAGGTACTACCGTCCTGCCAAGTGAGTGTAAAACGAAGCCTGTGATTGTTTTACATGATGGTAGGATTGCTGATGTCTTTTGTCTGTCTCATAAATATGCAAGATTACAGGCATGTCTTGCTACTTCTACTTACACTTAGGTCACACTACACATACATGTACACATTTATTTATACACACTCATCTGAGTTTTCTTTGATTTTATCTTAATAGTTCTTGGTCTTATTAATTTTCCTTTTATATCCATGGGGAAGTGGAATTAGAATCTTTCCTCCGTAAGCCATGCGTGTTGTAAAAGTCAACTAAAATGCCGGGAACAATGGGCTAGTAACCCCTTTTCCTGTAAAGATTACTAAAAAGAATAAGAAGAAGAAAATTGGGGGATTTTCTTTCTTTTTTGGGTCACCCTGCCTCGGTGGGAGACGGCCGACTTGTTGAAAAAAAAAAAAAAAAAAAATTATTAATTTAGTTGTACAGTAAATATTAATAGTTTCTGTTATCTGTATCAGTTTTAGTGTGTAAAAGTGCTGAATGGCAACTTGACTTCTTTACAGGTAACAAGGAGACTCTAGAAACCATTCCCAAGGAGAAAGGCATTGTTGTTCGTGATGCTCTCCTTCAGTTCCATGCTAAGTGGTATTCTTCAAACATCATGGCTCTTGCCCTCTTGGGAAAAGGTAAGAAATTAAACTTAAGCCCCATCTATGAGCTTTTGAGTTGTGAAGGTGCGTAGTTCAGTGACTGTACTCTGAAGAATGGGTGAGGGTGTTGCTGTTTGAAGGCTCATTGAATTGTTATGTCGGCACATTTCTGGCAAGGCAGCTGTTGAATGAGTGAGGGATAATGTTTCCTTTTTTTGGGGGGTCACCCTACTAAGATGGGAGATGGCCTGTATGTTAAAAATATCAATGCATATCTTTCTTTCTGCATGTTACTTAACACTCACTTGATGTACTGCACTGCCTATTTTGAGGTTCTCACCTTGTTTTCCATTTACCTATACTTTTTTTTTTCTTTTTCTCTCTCTCCAACAAGTCGGCCGTCTCCCACTGAGGCAGACAAAAAAAGAAAGAAAATCCCCAAAAAGAAAATGCTTTCATCATCATTCAACACTTTCACGTCACTCATACGTAATCACTGTCTTTGCAGAGGCGCTCTGATATGACAGTTTAGAAGTCCCTCCAAACTGTCAATATCCCTGACCCCTCCTTTAAAGTCCAGGCATTGTACTTCACATTTCCAGGACTCAAGTCCGGCTAAATCTGTAATAAATGGTTTCCCTGATTCAGTCATTAAATATTACCCTGCCCACACTCCAACAGCTCGCCAAGTCCCAAAAACCATTCGTCTCCATTTACTCCTATCTAACACGCTCGCACACGCTTGCTGGAAGTCCAAGCCCTTCGCCCACAAAACCTCCTGTACCCCCTCCTCCAACCTTTTCGAGGACGACCCCTATCCCTCCTTCCTTCCCATACAGATTTATACGCTCTCCAAGTCATTCTACTTTGATCCATTCTCTCTAATTGACCAAACCACCTCAACAACCCCTCTTCAGCCCTCTGACTAATACTTTTAGTAACTCCACATCTCCTCCTAATTTCCACACTCCGAATTCTCTGCATAATGTTTACACCACACATTGCCCTTAGACAGGACATCTCCACTGCCTCCAGCCTCCTCTTCTATTTTTTGTGAGAATAAAATTCAAAATGGAAAGCAAGAGGGGCCTGGAGATGTGACTAATGAACAGAGAAAATGTTATTTTAGTGCCAGGAATGTCTGCCTTGTTTATTCTGGACCCTATTTTGAAATTGGCATCTTTTGAAATTGTGTGAAATTGGCCAAATTGCCAATTTATGACCGCTTTATTGAGTAGTTGAAATTGGTAAATGGGCAGTTTCTTGTACTCATTCGATAGAACAAATGGAGTTCTAGCAAAATAGCTATGATTCTAGCCGACTGGAGCAATGGAATTGGCCAGAAATAGGGCTCAAAGTGGACAAAATCACCAATGTGTAAATATCACTGAGAGCGCTAACTTCATGAGAGCATTATCTCGTAAGTTTTCCATCAAATTTCATAATTTTGGTGTCATTACCCTCAGGAAAAGATTCTCTGTCATTTCAAAAGAGAAAATAATTTTTTTTTTTTTTTTAAGTTTTCGACACTGAGAGTGAGTTAGGGATCAGTGGTCTCGACACTGAAAGGGTTAAATCTTGATATGATTTAACATGATGTAATTAATTTTGTCCTTTAACTCTGTTTAACATTAAACTTTTTGATCAACAGAGAGCTTAGACGAGCTTGAAGCTATGGTCATAAATCTGTTCACTGAAGTGGAGAACAAAAACGTGACTGTACCTGAATGGACAACCCACCCTTTCGGACCAGATCAGTGTCGACGTTTATGTTATGTGGTGCCCGTGAAGGACATCCGTAACCTTTACATCACTTTCCCCATTCCAGATCTTCATCCACACTATAAAACCTCTGTAAGTGGGACAATAAAATCTCTGTAAAAGAGATCTATAGCACAATGAGGTTTCCTCAAGATATTTCTCTTTAAATGAGTAGATTGTTCTGTAGCAGTATAGAGTAAGCAGGGATTAATTATACTGTATTTGGTACTGTAACCAGTACTGATCATATACAGTGGTACCTTGGGATACAAAATTAGTTAGTTCCAGACGGCTGTTCGAGTGCTGATACCGAACAAATTTATTCCCATGAGGAATAATGTAAATTAGATTAATCCATTTCAGACCCCCAAAAATACACTTACAAAATCACTTACGTAAATACACTTACATAATTGTTCGAGTTTTGAGCTGTTCGTAACCCGAGGTACCACTGTATAGGTATCCATATCCTTAACTAGTTTTTAACTTTTACTGATAATTTCCCCTACCCTTTCCTTCCTAATTGTTATTACGTTATGTAAAGTATTGAACTCGCGTGGCTCATTCAGGTTAATAAGTGGTTAGTCACTACTAAGTCTTGAGAGGGGTTAGAGGTGCCCAGACATCAGCTCCAAAGCTGGGTGTATTATGTGACTCTTTATCGGTATTTCTCGGAATTCTTGAATGACTTTGGAACAGATTACCCCAGCAGGCCTAACGCAGTAAGTTCTCTTCTTCTTTCAGCAAATTGGCTGTTTCCCACCGAGGCAGGGTGGCCCAAAAAGAAAAACAAAAGTTTCTCTTTTTAACTTTGGTAATGTATACAGGAGAAGGGGTTACTAGCCCCTCGCTCCTGGCATTTTAGTTGCCTCTAACGGCACCTATGGCTTACAGAGGAAGAATTCTGTCCCACTTCCCCATGGAGATAAGAGGAAATAAACAAGAACAAGAACTAATAAGAAAATGGAAAACCCAGAGGGGTGTGTATATACATACTTGTACATGCATGTACTTGCCTAGTTGTACTCACCTAGTTGTGGTTGCAGGGGTTGAGTTACAGCTCCTGGCCCCACCTCTTCACTTGCCGCTGCTGGGTTTCTCTTCCTGTTCCATGAGCTTTATCATACCTCTTCTTGAAGCTATGTATGGATCCTGCCTCCACTGCATCACTTCTCAAACTATTTAACTTCCTCACAACTCTGTAACTGAAGAAATACTTCCTAACATCCCTGTGATTCATCTGAGTTGTCAATTTCAAACTGTGACCCCTTGTTGCTGTGTCCCATCTCTGGAACATTCTGTCTCTGTCCACCTTATCGATTCCTCTCAGTATTTTGTGTGTCATTATCATGTCTTCCCTATCTCTCCTGTCCTCTAGTTTCATCAGGTCAATTTTCCTTAACCTCTTCTCATAGGACATACCCCTTAGCTCTGGGGCTACTCTTGTTGCAAACTTTTGCACTTTCTCTAGTTTCCTTATGTGCTTGGCTAGGTGTGGGTTCCAAACTGGTGCTGCAGGCTCCAATATGGGCCTAACGTACACAGTGTACAGGGTCCTGAACGATTCCTTATTAAGATGTTGGAATGCTGTTCTTAGGTTTGCTAGGTGCCCATATGCTACAGCAGTTATTTGGTTGATGTGTGCCTCAGAAGATGTGCCTGGTGTTATACTCACCCCAAGATCTTTTTTCCTTTAGCAAAGTTTGTAGTCTCTGGCCCTCTAGACCGTACTCCATCTGCGGTCTTCTTTGCCCTTCCCCAGTCTTCGTGACCTTGCACTTGGTGGGGTTGAACTCTAGGAGCCAGTTGTTGGACCAGGCCTGCAGCCTGTCCAGATCCCTTTTTAGTTCTGCCTGGTCCTTGTCCAATTGGATTCTTCTCATCAACTTTACATCATCTAAAAACAGGGACACCTCAGAGTCTATTCCTTCCGTCATGTCATTCACAAATATCAGAAACAGCACTGGTCCTAGGACTGGCTCATGTGGAACCCCACTCGTCACAGATGCTCACTCTGACACCTTGCCACGTACCGTGACTCGCTGTTGTCTTCCTGACAGGTATTCCCTCATCCACTGTAGTGCCTTCTCTGTTATCCCTGCCTGGTCCTCCAGCTTTTGCATTAATCTCTTGTGTGGAACTGCATCAAATGCCTTCTTACATTCCAAGAAAATGCACTCTCCCCACCCCTCTCTCTTGTCTTACTGCTGTCACCCTGTCATAGAACTCCAGTAGGCTTGTGACACAGGATTTCGTGTCCCTGAAACTGTGCTGGCTGTCATTGATAAGCTCATTCCTTTCTAGGTGTTCCACCACTCTCCTGATAATCTTCTCAGTGACTTTGCATTTTATACATATCAGTGACACTGGTCTATAGTTTAATGCTTCATGTTTGTCTCCTTTTTTAAAAATTGAGACTACATTTGCTGTCTTCCATACCTCAGGTAGCACCCTGTTTCGACAGATGTGTATTGAATATTGTTGTTAGGGGTACACATAGGACCTCTGCTCCCTCTCTCAGGACCCATGGAGAGGTGTTATCTGGCCCCACCCCCTTTGAGGTATCTAGCTCACTTAACAGCCTCTTCACATCTTGCTCAGTTGTATGTAATGTGTCCAACACTTGATGGTGTACCCCACCTCTCCATCTTTCTGGAGCCTCTTCTGTCTCCTCTGTGAACACTTCTTTGAATCTCATGTTGAGTTCCACACATACTTCATGGTTGTTTCTTGTGATCTCTCCTCCTTCCTTCCTCAGCCTGATTACCTGGTCCTTGACTGTTGTTTTCCTCCTCCTGTGACCCAAGTGTAAGTAGAAGTAGCAAGATGTACCTGAACTCTTGCATGTTTATGAGACAGAAAAAAGACAATCCAACAATCCAACCATCATGTAAAGCAATTACAGGCTTTTATTTTACACTCAGTAGGACGGTAGTACCTCCCTGGGTGGTTGATATCTACCACCCTACTACCTAGGAAGTTTTTTTTTTTTTTTTCCAACAAGTCGGCCGTCTCCCACCGAGGCTGGGTGACTGAAAAAGAAAGAAAATCCCCAAAAAGAAAATACTTTCATCATCATCATTCAACACTTTCACCTCACTCACACTTAATCACTGTTTTTGCAGAGGTGCCCAGAATACAACAGTTTAGAAGTACTGTATATACATATAAAAATACACAATATATCCCTCCAAACTGCCAATATCTCAAACCCCTCCTTTAGAGTGCAGGCATTGTACTTCCCATTTCCAAGACTCGAGTCCGGTTATATAAAATAACCGGTTTCCCTGAATCCCTTCACTAAATATTACCCTGCTCACACTCCAACAGCTCGTCAGGTCCCAAAATACCATTTGTCTCCATTCACTCCTATCTAACACGCTCATGCACACTTGCTGGAAGTCCAAACCCCTCGCCCACAACATCTCCTTTACCCCCTCCCTCCAACCTTTTCGAGGATGACCCCTACCCCGCCTTCCTTCTTATGTTCTTATAAAGGGAGGTGGTTATTCAGTCTCCCGTCTGCTAAGTGAAGACTGACTGATACTCCTTTGTATTTGCCTATTTATCCTCTTCCTTTGTTGAAAATAGCATAAAATTCTGACAAGTTGATAAGATGTACAAAATTTCTGAACTCTTGCACTTGCATCTCATGGTTTGGCTAGTGCGACACCCACACACAGCAAGAAGGTCACATGGTATCTCTTTGAAAAAAGACAGTATTAGCCTATTCACTTCTCTCCCCCTTCCCCCATCCATAGTTGTATGATTTTGGTTTGTTGTTGCTGGTATTCAAAAGAATAAGTGCATTCTGATGATAAGGAATGCTCTTTTGATACATCCTTTGATTGAGCTTGACATTGATGGTAGATCAGCAAGAGTTTTGTCTAATTTTCTGTACTAGATAATTTGCAGATTGTCAGAGGTGTCTACTCTTGAATTTAATGACCACACTTTTATAAGATCATTTTCAACATTATCCACATCCTTCTACTGGAGTGTTTCACTCTCTAAATTTAGTAAGGAAGTTTACAGGGTCTCCTTTTAATGTTGTTTGTTTAGTTCCAGTTTCCTTAAAGCATCATCTCCTGTGAATATGTTTGCCTTCAATGAAACATTATTGATACAATGATCTGTTATCAGGTTATGTAATGGAATAAAATGATATTTGTTGCCAATTCCAAATTAAATCCACAGCACATGCATACACATGTGTTGTTAATAGTATATAGCACCGATGAGAATTTTGTCAATTTTTTACAGCCGGGCCATTACCTAGGTCACCTCATTGGTCACGAGGGTCCTGGTTCATTACTGTCCTACCTTAAAGGCCAGGGCTGGGTCAACTCACTAGTTGGTGGTCAAAAGTCTGGTGCTAAGGGCTTTGCATTCTTTGTTGTCAATGTGGACTTGACTGAAGAGGGAATCGAGCATGTTGAAGATATTGTCTCTGCCGTGTTTCAGGTATTTATCATGACTGTTAAGTTGTTAATGTGTCAGTAATTGAGATATTTTCATCATTGCTGTGTTATTATTTTGTCATTAAAGAAGGATATTGAATGTTAGTGGTATACAGTACTAACAAGATGTTAAGTTACACACGTACTCAACATCTGGGTAACTTTACTATGCAGACTTTTTGTCATCCATTGGATTTATTAATACAGTACAGAAGACTGAAGAGGTAGAAGATAAGGTAATCAGTCCCTCAGTCTAGGAGCAGGTGTTCAGTACTTCAGATTCATTAGGACTGAGGTACTGAACACCTGCTTCTAGACCAAGGGGCTGATTACCTCATCTTTTACTTTTCCAGTCTTCTGTATTGTATTGATAAAGTAAATGGTTAGTCATATGTCTACATAGTAAAGATACCCAGATGTTGAACATGTCTGATTTGTCAAAAAAGACATTGTTCTTTGCTGAAGAAATCATCAGTGTTTGTTGATTAGTGATAAAGTACCTGTATGTTAGCTGTGTATAAAGTCCTTAACTCGTGAAATCGTTATGACATGATTGCAAACAAACCGTACCACGGGCAGGGATTGAACTCGCAGTTAGTGAGTCGTAAAACTCCAGACCAATGCTTTAGCACACCTGGCCCAGTGGCTATGTGTTGGTTTGGAGTTTTATGGTTCATTAACTGCAAGTTCAAGTCCCACCCATGGTATGGTTTATAAGGTCCTTAAGAGAAGAAAATCACAGGATCATGGCTGAAAAATTCACAAATAATCTGCAGTTAGGTGAGTAAACTATGACGACATTTTGGTCAGTCGTGGACAATCATCAAGTCATGGCTGACGTGACAATAGTCCAGGACTGACTGAAACATTGTTAGTTTCCTCTCCTAAATATGGATTATTTGTGAATATTAGGTCCTTAGTTTGATTCACTATTAGTTGAAAGCACATTGTGAGAAGAGATTCTCTTAACTTTTTTTTAAAGCACCTTTTTCTAATGTAAATGGAATAGAATAAAAAATTTTAAGCACCTTTTTAAATGTAAAAGGAATGGAATTCTGTGTTAAACTTTCCTATGTTTTTGTAGTATTTGAACTTACTGAAGAAAGAGGGACCACAGCAGTGGGTGTTTGATGAGTGCCGAGACCTGAGTAGTATGACTTTCCGGTTTAAAGACAAGGAGCGGCCCCAGTCTTACACGTGTGGCCTCTCGGAACAGTTGCATGTAAGTGATGACAAAACATTCAGTGTGTTTGTTGAAGTCTTAAAGAAGTCAGGTTGTACATTCTGTGTGATGGTAAAGAACAATTTTGTTTAGATATTTGCCTGTGGACAGACTTCTTAAGTCAAACTGGAGATTGAAGACTGCTGATTGGAGACTGAAAACTGGGATTGAGGACTGAAGAACCCTGTCCACAGACAAAATCTTTCCATTAAAGTTCAACTCTGCAATTTTCTCTTTCACCACCTGTCAGCCTTGTGCAATCTTCCTCCATTTTATATGATCCCCAGTTATGAGGTCAAGAACAAACATAATGCAGGACGTTCCGATAACTCAAGAGGGTTTGGAAGTCAAGTCCTCAGAGGTCCCTAGAGTCCTGAAGCTCTGAATAATAAAAAAATTGCATTTATGAGTTATTTAAATGTGTTTGAGGAATATTGTAGAGACACCGAGCTTCTTAATCTGATGATGTGTTTTGCATAAAAATTGAAAAATGAGTTTATTTGCATCATTGTGTACATGCATTGTATATGAACTGAGGAAACCCACCCAAAAACAGATGCAAATTGCATATCATAGATATTCTTTAGCGTCAGAATATACAGTAACATACTACACTGTTTATCTCCGTGTGGACATCCTCAATTCGTCAACACCTGTCTACTACATTCTAATGCTTCATCATATGCTGTATATATTTTTTCTCTTCAGTATTACCCATTAGAAGAGGCACTGTGTGGTGGCTACCTTCTTAGTGAATTTAAACCAGAGCTTATTGATATGGTCCTCAGTCACCTTATTCCCCAAAATATCAGGTAAGTTTCACTGTTTAACTGGTTTATATCTGGAATGTATAAACTGTTTAGAAATCTTAACAAAGCATTTAGCTCTTGTCAAGTTTCTCATGCTTTTGTTTATATTACTGGTTGTATGTAAAGTTTTTTATTTTTGTAACACACCAGCCATCTCCCAATGGGGTACGGTGCCTTAGCTACTTTGCCGTCTGTGCTGTAGTACTATGGGTTTGAAGCCTGTGTCCTTGCCATAGAACTAAGTGATGAGCTCAGCCCAGATATACTGTGAGCAGTAAATTTAGGTTTAGATATGAGAGAATGGATCACTGCGGTAAGTGTGCACCATATAAAAGAAATCCTGCCCCAACCGACCGTGGTTTTGGTTTAAAATAGTGACTTTGCAGTATATTTTTGGATGATTTTTGTAATTGTATTCTCAGCTTTTTGGTATCATTTGATAAAATGGAAGATATATTATAGAAATAGAGATGATTTTCATAGGTTGCAGGACTGGAAGTAGCTTGAAGTTGAGCTCAAAGTAGCAAATATATTCAATTTTTTTCCAATATTCCAGAGTAAAATCATGTCACTCATCCAATATGTGTCCAACTGGTCAGTCTAATATGCAATGATAAATGCACTGACATTATTTATACAATTATTACAATAATGCATAACAGTAAATCTACTATTTTTTGTGTGAATAAAAATTCAAAATGAAATTCATGTGTAAAGCCTGGGAACATAACTAATGAACAGAGGAAATGTTATTTTAGTGCCAAGATTGTGTGCATTGTTTATTCTGGACCCTATTTTCAAATTGGCATATTCTGAAATTTGTGTGAAATTGGCCAAATTACCAATTTCTGATCACTTTAGTGGGTAGTTGAAATAGTTTCTTATGTTCACTCGATAAAATGGAAGCCATACTAGTGAAATAGCTAAGAATTTTTTCAACTGGGACAGTGTAATTGGCCTAAAATAGGACTCAAATCTTTCCTACTTGTCAAAATTATAATTCTTCAGCTGAATCATTGTTCTTTTACTCTGAAATATATCTAGCTGTATGAATTCTATGAAGTTTGCACACACTAGTTGTGAGTCAACAGGCTTGAAAGTTTTAGCATTGTCTTGTCATGGGTTTGAGCCTTGCCCGTTTCCCCAAGTTGTTTATACAGGAGGGCCCTGCTTATACAGCAGATTAGGTTCCGGGCTATCGCTGTGAGGCAAAAATCGCTGTAAAGTGAATCATAGCCTTTTTTTCACTTTCAAATGCATATAAAACCTTGATAACATGTTTACTCTGTCATATATTAAGTGAGCAATAAAGATAGGCCTAAAAAAATGCATATGCAATACACACATTACTTCTTTCAACAAGCCGACTGTATCCCACCGAGACAGGGTGGCCCAAAAGGAAAAATGAAAGTTTTGCTTTTTAAATTCAGTAATGTATACAGGAGAAGGGGTTACTAGCCCCTTGCTCCCAGCATTTTAGTTGCCTCTTACGACACATTACTTATCTTAAAATATTTTTGTCCTTAGCTTATTAGTGAGTGGTGAGTATATTTATTGTAGGAAGTCTGAATAAATGATGAATGGGTATAAATGAAATACTGTAAAATGAAGCGCTGTAAATCTGGGCCCTCCTGTAGTTGTGTTATGACTGCTATGAATCCATCATGCCTTTGTTCATGTGCTCTTCTTATCAAAATATGATTTACATGTATATATATATTTTTTTCAGGATTGCTGTTGTGGGAAAAGCATTGTCAGAGAAGGTAACATGCACTGAAAAGTGGTATGGGACTTGCTACAAGATGGAAGAAATTGACCCGGGCCTCCTGGAACAGTGGCAGTCTGCTGGACTGAACGATCAGTTGCATTTACCAACAAAGAATGAATTTGTGCCTACAAGTTTTGACCTGTTTAAAGATGTGCAGGTGAATATTTTGCTGTGTTAATTGAACTACAGATTTTCTGGCAAATGCAGTAAAGCCTGGAGGTGGGAAGTATAGTTCCTGCACCCTGAGGAGAGGCCATGTTTAACTGTGATGTCAGTACACTTCTGGCAAGACAGTAATTGAGTGAGGGATGGTGAATGTGTTTCCTCTTTTTTTGGGAGGATAGCTTATCTTGGTGAGAGACAGCCAGTATGTTAAAAAAAACAGTAAATTCTTGCTGTTTGTGAAGGTTGCATTGCATGAAGACTGTCTATATGCTTTCATCTGAGAGGCATATCTTGTGCACTATATACCTTTGTACCTTTGAACCTTTACCTTTCTACCTTTATACCTTTGAAGAGTTTTAAGAGTTTCACTACTCTAGGAGCATGGCCATGAACCAGGCTCATCTGGTGCTTGCCTGGTCAACCAGGCTGTTGCTGCTCTGCTGGAGGCCTGCTGCACCACATATCCATCACAGCCTGGTTGATCTGGCACCTGGTGAAGATACTTGTCCAATTTCCTCTTGAAGGCTTCTACACTTGTTCCAGCCATGTTTCAGATATCTTCTGGTAAGATGTTGAATAGTCTGGGATCCCAGATATTGAAACAGTGTTCCCTTATTGTCTCCACTGCACCTCTACTGCTTACTGGGTTTATTTTGCACTTCCTCCCATATCTCTCACTCAAGTATGTTGTTATGGCAGTGTGCAGATTTGGTACCAGGCCCTCAAGTACTTTCCAGGTATATATTATCATGTATCTCTCTCTCTCTCTCTCTGCTTCAGTGAGTACATGTTCAAGACTTGAAGAAATTCCCAGTAATTTAGGTGCTTTACTGGTTCAGTGTGAGCCATAAATAATCTTAATATTTGTTCCAGCTCTGATATTTCTCTTGCTTTGAACAGGGCCATCATCACTGAGCAATATTCTAAATGAGGGAGCACTAGTGATTTGAAGAGTGTCACCATCGGCATTATTTCCCTTGTTTTGAATGTTCTCAATACCCACCCCATCATCTTCCAGGCTGTCATGATCTTGGTCTTGTTATGGTCTTTAAAAGAAAGGTCAGCTGATGTAATTATTCCCAGGTCTTTTGCGTGTTCCTTTCGATCTATTTAGTGACCCTCTTGAGTTTTGTATATAGTGTTCCTTCTGAGTTCTTCATTCTTTCCATACCTAAGCAGCGGAACTTATCACCATTGAATGTCATGTTGTTCTCCACTGCCCATTGGAAAACCCTGCTTATGTCTTCCTGTAATTTTTCAGTGTCCTCTCCCATAGTGATTTTCATGCTTATTTTAGTGTCATCTGCAAATGATGATACAGTAGTGTGATGGGTGTTTTTATCTATGTCTGCTATGAGGATGAGAATCAGCAGAGGTGCCAGGACAGTGCCTTGGAGCACTGAGCTTTTTATCTCACTGTTTACTACTGCTTTTTGTGTTCTGTGTGTTAGGATCTCGAAAATCCATCTGCCTACCTTCCCTATAATGCCCATGGCTCTCATTTTGTGCACTATCACTCCATGATCGCATTTGTCAAGCACCTTTGCCAAATATGTGTAAATTACATTTGCGTTTTGGTCGTCTTCCAACGCCTCCGAAATTGTCATAATGGTTCAGCAGCTGTGACGGACATGATCATGCTGCTCTAAAACCATGCTGCTTCAGGTTATGCTGCTTGTGCTAGTCCATGAAATTTGTACTCTGCTGTCTCATCACTCTTTCAGAGATTTTTATGATGTGAGAAGTTAGGGCTACTGTTCTGTAATATATACACAAGTTTAAAATTGCCTTAACCTTTTTGAGGCAAGTCCTGTTGTTCCACAGCTTTGAAGTCCAGATCGGTCCCGTAGTTCTATGGCTTTGAAGCCCAGGTCAGTCCTGTTGTTCTCCGTGATGAGCTCAGCTTTCTCAGGTAAGCTGTGAGCGGTAAATTTGGGCCTAGATATGAGGATTGAGTATGCAGTAAGTGTGCACCACATAAAAAAGTCCTGCAGCAGGCAGTGCCTAGTGAGAAAAAAACTGAAACCATGTTTTTAGTGTATAACAGTGACTTTTCAGTGTATTTTCATATTGTTTTTATAGATGTATTCTCTGTTTCTTGGTCTCATTTGATAGAATGGAAGATATATTACAGAAATAACAATGATTTTAATTGGTTTCAGGACTGAAAGTAGCTTGAAACTGAGCTCAAAGTAACAGAAATATTTGATTTTTTGCCGATATTCCATAGCACACAGATTACGTCACTCATCCAATACGTGTGCAAATGGTCAGTTTCATGTGTGTTTACAAATGCGCTGACATTTTTATACCTTTGAAGAGTTTTAAGAGTTTCACTACTCTAGGAGCCTGGCAATGAGCCAGGCTCATCTGGTGCTTGCCTGGTCAACCAGGCTGTTGCTGCTGGAGGCCTGCTGCACCACATATCCATCCAGACTACTGCATCAATAATGCAGTAGTCTGCATAGCAGTAAATCTTCTATTTTTTTGTGTGAATATAAATTCAAAATGGAAAGCAAACGCAATATAGGAGAGGTCTGTTGACGTAACTAATGAACAGAGGAAGTGTTTTTTTAAGTGCCATGACTGTCTACATTGTTTATTCTGGATCCTATTTTTAATTTGGCAATTTTTTTAATTTTGTGTGAAATTGGCCAAATTACCAATTTCTGATCACTTTATTGGGTAGTTGAAATAGGTGAATGGGTAGTTTCTTGTACTCAATCATTAGAATAGAAGAAATACAGCACTAGCAAAATAGCTATGAGTTTTGTTGACTGGAAAAACATAATTGTTCGAAAATAGTACACAAAGTGGGTGAAATCACCGATGAATAAATATTGCCAAGACCACTAACTGTGTGTGGACATAATTCCCTAAGTTTTCCATCAAGTTTCATACTTTTGGAATCATTACTTTTGGAAAAAGATTCTCTATCATTTAATAATTTTTTTTTGTTTGTTTAATTTGTGGACCATGAGAGCAATTCTCAGAGCAGGGGTCTGAACCCTGAAAGGGTTGAGATGGCCCCTCCTTACTGTAATATCCACATCCTTTCTTTCAGAATGCAGCCCCAATACTTCTCACCTCTAGGACTCGAGCCCACATAACTGATTTCCCTGTATATTTTTGTAAATGTTACCCTGCTCGCACTTCAACTGTACATCATTGTGAATACTACTTGGCTTCACTAGCTTCTATGAAAGGCATTCACAAAAGCCTATTGGATGCCCAAAAACCCTAGCATTTAAAAACTCCTTAACTTCCTCCCTCCTGCCTTTCCTTGAACAACTGCTAGCCCTCTTTCCCTACACCCCACATTTTTACATATTTTTACTTATTTAAGTTGTTTCATAAGAATTTTAGTTTTTTTTTTTTTTTATGCAGCCAGTTAGTCGTTTACCTGAGATGATAAGTGAGACTTCCCTGGCCAGAATTTGGTACAAGCAAGATGATGAATTTAAACTTCCGAAGGCTGTGATCCACACTGAACTTTTTAGGTGAGCTTGTTCAAGAATACTATTACTATACAAGCATGGGAATATATTAAAGACTGGACAGAGACTTGAACCATATTTAAAGTATGTTGCAGTCCTAATGCTGTACCACATGAAAGCAAAAGAATGAACAGGGATTCGAACTTTAGTCTGGGCATGTTGTAGGCCCAATACTGTACCACAGTAATAAACTCGATAGAGACTTCTTCATTCCAGGATCACAATTTAAGTCCCTGTCAGTTCTGTTTATTCTTTGACAGTCATTCATTACGGTTTATGTTGAGCTTTTACAAGCATATATTGACATACTGTAGAATACTGATAATCATCTTTTCTGAGTAATGGACATTTCTCAAAATATTAAAAAAAAAAAAAAAAAAAAAAAAGATTTTTTTGTAACTCACTGGCCATTTCCCACCGAGGTAGGGTGATCCCTAAGAAGGGAAACATATTTGCCATCATTCAGTCAATTGGAAAACGTGTTTCTTCTCATGGGTCGCCCTATCTCGTTGGGAGATGACTGGTATGTTAAAAATATGTGATATCCAGCAAATAACCTAAACATGGACAGGTGTAGAGAGACTTACCCATACATCTCATCCTGCCTGGGAATCAATCCCAGGTCCCTCCGGCCGAGATTCTTATGCTGTGCCACTTTTCGTGCTGTAATAAATTGTTGGCAAATTTAACTTATGTTATTACAACCTTTGTGGTGTATGGTCTATTCTCAGCATTGAGCCTTGGTGAGAGATGGCCAGCATATTGAAAAAAAGAAATACTTCTTTTAATCATGATGAGATGGTATTATATAGGATTCAGACTGCAGATAAATTTGTTTCAGATTTATTCATTATAGAAGGTGTTTATATCATTGTATTCTTCAGAGAAATATAATTTTCAACAGATTTGTTATGTATATGCAAATTATAATGCTCAGATCTTACTTGTTGATTTATTATTATTTTTAACATTTTTTAGTATGTTTTTCTCAAATGTATTATTTATAAATGGTATACTAAGCCAACGTGTAGATAAACTTGGGTATCTTTATTGTGAATATGTTTCGTAATTGGTGGCTATAGCAGTCCAATAGGAAGCATGATACTAGAATGGTGGAAGACAGGAAGTATTAGTTTGAGGTGATCAGTCTCTCAGTCTTGAAAGGAGGTGTTCAGTCCATCATTATTGATGAATTTCATCAATAATGATAGACTGAGATTAGTCTCCTTTCAAGGCTGAGGGACTGATCATCTCAAACTACTTTGTCTTCTACCATCTCTAACAGATGCATCAGGGCTCAGAGACTGATCACCTCAGACTGCTGATTCATATCTTCTGCCATCTTTAGTATTATTCTCTGCATTGGATTAATCCAACCACTGGTTGGCAAAACACCACCACTATAAAGATACGCAAATGTTGCATATTAGCTAAATGTGAGTGATGTGTCACAATTGCACGTGTGCCATTTCTAATGGTTTTGCTTTATATTTTCAGTCCACTGGCCTACCTAGATCCCCACCACACCAACCTGCTGCACATGTTTGCACAGCTGTTTCGTGATGCCCTCACTGAGTACACTTACGCTGCTGAACTGGCTGGACTCTCATATTCTCTCTCCAATACCAAGTATGGGCTTAATGTAAGTTGAAGAATAAAAGACAAAATACAATTCACAAATATCTCAATCTCATCTGTAAAAGATAAAGCTTTTGATGTTTCAGTCCATCTTGGACCACTGTCAAGTGATAACTGTTGCAACTTGACAAATGGTTCAAAACAGATGGCAGCATTATTATAAGGTTCCTCTCTTAAGTACTAGTTATATGTTATATGACTCCTCAAAAATTGGTCATAGGAAGTTCATGGGCAGGGCTTAAAAATATTTTTGGGGAATGATAGGGAAAATTGAGGATTACCTAAGACTGTAAGGCAGGAAACTCAGGATGAAAGAAGCGTAGTAAAATAGAAAAGAACAAATGAGAGAGAATGGTCACAAGCAAAATGATTATCTCTGGAATGACAGTGGAATGCTGAAAAAATGTAGCATACAGTCAGCTGGTCCAGTAAAGTAAGTATGGGAATACGATATAAATGGTTTAGAAAACTGACAAGTTGAAGAAGAGACACTTTTGCAACATTTGGGAATCTTATTATGGAAATGTTTCACCAGCCAGTGGTTTCTTCAGTTCATTACAGATTCAGTGTGTTCAGTCCATTAATCTTGAGAAAAATATTGATGGACTGAACACATGACTTCATGCCGAGGGACTAATTATCTCGAACTCCTTTCATCTTCCACCATTCTTCTCTGTAATGTACTGAAGAAGCCACTGGCTGGCAAAA
Organism: Cherax quadricarinatus; assembly: GCF_038502225.1. NCBI lineage: Eukaryota > Metazoa > Arthropoda > Malacostraca > Decapoda > Parastacidae > Cherax > Cherax quadricarinatus. Next base: position 4,448,351 of record NC_091360.1, on the reverse strand, counting down.
TGTTTACGTAACTAAGATTCTCAAATGTTACACAAGTGCCTCATTCTTCAACTTGTCAGTTTTCTAAACCATTTATGTCATATTCCTATACTTATCTTACTGGACCAGCTGACTGTATGTTACATTTTTTTCAGCATCTACTATACACTGTCATTCCAAAGACAACCATTTTCCTTGTGTCTGTTTTCTCTTATTTGTTCATTTTTATTTTAGTATGCTTCTTTCCTAATGATTTTCCTACTTTGCAGTTTCACTTAGGAAACAAATGGACACCCCTTAACTTACCCTAAGAGAGAGTTTCCATAGACTACCAAGTCCTGTTGATGCTTTTTTAAATTGAGGCATAAGACACATGTAACACCTGGGTATCTATCTGAAATAAAGATTGCCACATGTTGCATATGTTTCTCCTTCCTCATCTTGTCAGTATTATATGCCATTTTTTGTATTGATTGATAAATTGAATTTATGTTGTCTTACCTAAAGATGTATTTTATATTTCAGCTAACGGTGAAAGGCTACAATGATAAACAACATGTTCTTTTGGAGAAGATTATGGAACGTATGACTTCCTTCACTGTTGACCCCAAGCGCTTTGAGATTCTTAAAGATGCCGTAAGTCACTATCATTTTAATACTTTGGGCCATCTATCTATTAGATTAGTTATGTAGAAGAATGTGTAGTCAGTAAATTGTAATTTAAGGAGTCGGAGGTGCCATAAATAACAGAGTCAGGGGCAAAGGTTTTATGTGCCGACTCCACAGCCCTGGTGATATACCATGTACAACTCTGCCAGGGTAAAAATGTTGCACTTATTGAAGATACAGTAATAGTATGTACACTGAGCATATTTTAATTATTATTTTAGCCATGCATTTGATAGGCTTTGAAGTTTAACATACTTTATGTACTTAAATGTTATTTTAATACATAAAGGAAATTATAATGAAAATACAATGGGAAGGGTTAGATATGTATTACAGTGGACCCTCGCCTAACGAACGCATCGCATAACGTTAAATCCGCCTAGCGATACATTTTTAACGCAAAAATTTTGCCACGGCTAGCACTAAAAAACTCGCTCAACACGATTTGTTCGAGATGTGTCCATGTGCGGCCTGAGCCTGCCTCACTTGTTCCGTGGGTGCCAGTGTTTACAAGCCAGCCACTGCGGTCGCTTCCAAGCATACAATCGGAACATTTCATATTATCACAGCCTTTTTAGTGATTACAGCTGCAAAATAAGTCACCATGGGCCCCAAGAAAGCTTCTAGTGCCAACCCTACAGGAAAAAGGGTGAGAATTACTATGGATATGAAGAAAGAGAGCATTGCTAAGTATGAAAGTGGAGTGCGTGTCTCCGAGCTGGCCAGATTGTACACAAAACCCCAGTCAACCATCGCTACTATTGTGGCCAAGAAAACGGCAATCAAAGAAGCTGTTCTTGCCAAAGGTGCAACTTTGTTTTCGAAACAGAGATCGCAAGTGATAGAAGATGTTGAGAGACTGTTATTGGTGTGGATAAAAGAAAAACAGATAGCAGGAGATAGCATCTCTCAAGCAATCATATGTGAAAAGGCTAAGAAGTTGCATGACGATTTAATTAGAAAAATGCCTGCAACTAGTGGTGATGTGAGTGAATTTAAGGCCAACAAAGGTTGGTTTGAGAGATTTAAGAATCGTAGTGGCATATATAGTGTGATAAGGCATAGTGAGGCTGCCAGTTTGGACCACAAAGCGGCTGAAAAATATGTGCAGGAATTCAAGGAGTACATAGACAGTGAAGGACTGAAACCTGAACAAGTGTTTAATTGTGACGAAACAGGCCTGTTTTGGAAGAAAATGCCAAGCAGGACCTACATTACTCAGGAGGAAAAGGCACTCCCAGGACATAAGCCTATGAAAGACAGGCTTACTCTGTTGATGTGTGCCAATGCTAGTGGTGATTGCAAAGTGAAGCCTTTATTGGTGTATCACTCTGAAACTCCCAGAGTGTTCAGGAAAAACAATGTCCTCAAGGCTAATTTGTGTGTGCTGTGGAGGGCAAACAGTAAGGCATGGGTCACTAGGGACTTTTTCTATGACTGGTTACACCATGCATTTGCCCCCACTGAAAAATTACCTAATTGAAAAGAAATTAGACCTTAAGTGCCTCCTTGTATTAGACAATGCTCCTGGTCATCCTTCAGACGTGGCAGAGCGACCTTCTGCGGAAATGAGCTTCATTAAGGTCAAGTTTTTGCCTCCTAATACCACTCCTCTCCTGCAGCCCATGGACCAGCAGGTCATTTCCAACTTCAAGAAACTGTACACAAAAGCTATGTTTGAAAGGTGCTTTGTAGTGACCTCAGAAACTCAATTGACTCTAAGAGAGTTTTAGAGAGATCACTTTAGCATCCTCAATTGTGTAAACATTATAGGTAAGGCTTGGGAGGAAGTGACTAAGAGGACCTTGAACTCTGCTTGGAAGAAACTGTGGCCAGAATGTGTAGACAAAAGGGATTTTGAAGGGTTTGAGGCTAACCCTGGGAATCCTATGCCAGTTGAGGAATCCATTATGGCATTGGGGAAGTCCTTGGGGTTGGAGGTTAGTGGGGAGGATGTGGAAGAGTTGGTGGAGGAGGACAATGAAGAACTAACCACTGATGAGCTGCTAGATCATCTTTAACAGCAAGAGGCCACACCTGAGGAAACTGCTTCGGAGGAAGGGATAGAGAAATTGAGGAAGTTGCCTACTTCAAAGATTAAGGAAATGTGTGCAATGTGGCTTAAAGTGCAAACCTTTTTTGATGAAAATCACCCTCACACAGCTATTGCAAGCCGTGCTGGTGACTATTACACTGACAATGTTGTGAAACACTTTAGGAATGTCATAAAGGAACGGGAGGTACAGGCCTCTATGGACAGATATGTTATGCGACAGAGGTCCAGTGACTCTCAAGCTGGTCCTAGTGGCATTAAAAGAAGAAGGGAAGTAACCCCAGAAAAGGACTTGCCACCTCAAGTCCTAATGGAAGGGGATTCCCCTTCTAAACATTAACACCATCCACAGTCTCCCCTCCTCCCATCCCATCAATCATCACCAGATCTTCAGTAAAGGTAAGTGTCATGGAACTGTGAATATTTCATGTGGTAAAAATTTTTTTTTGTTCATACTTTGGGGTGTCAGGAACGGATTAATTTGATTTCCATTACAGGTGTCCCTCAACATTCGTGAGGGTTAGGGGATCAAGAGCCTCGCAAATGTTGAAAAACCGTGAATTTTGGTGCCCCAATATATTGTAGGGAAATATAATACAATACTGCTTAACTTGTTGAACCATGAACAATCATAAAATACATGAAAATGTTGTAAGTTGTACTAAATATGTACATGTTATGCTTTAATAACATGTATGTTATTAAATACCACAGGCTCCTCCACTGCCTCCACCACTTCCTCAACCAATGCGAGTCCCTACTACTCTCGCTCCGACCCCCGCAACTGGCAGCCAGCCCTCCCACCACTCAGTGTGGTGAGTGTTTTGTTTGTTCATTATTTGCTATTAAACTACAGTATAAATAATGTAAACACATTCATGACTGCATATTGGAATGGCTATTTGAACAGGTATTGGACGGTGACATCATGTGTTTACTCTTGAACACAGCAAAGAATCAAACATTTCTGCTACTGCTAATAATAACAATAATAATAATAATAATAATAATAATAATAATAATAATAATAATAATAATACAATATAATTGAAGAAGGAAATTGTACAAAAATACGAGGGAGTGGTTGACACTTCGTCAGTGTGGCTTTGTTTATGCTGGAGTGAACATTAGTCTCCCTGCTCTTCCAAACATTTCACAATAATTCAGCGGTTGAGGCAGTGGTAGAGACAGTGATAGAGGCAGTGATAGAGGCAGTGATAGAGGCAGTGGTAGAGGCAGTGGTAGAGGCAGTGGTATTTACTAACATATACGTATGTTATAAATAATAATAGTACATATTAATATTAATAACATTTATAATAATAATAATAAATGTTATTCATAATGTACTATTATTATTTATAACATATATGTTAGTAAATATCACTGCCTCTATCGCTGCCTCTACCACTGCCTCTATCGCTGCCTCTACCACTGCCTCTATCGCTGCCTCTACCACTGCCTCTATCACTGCCTCTACCACTGCCTCTATCACCTCTACCACTGCCTCAACCACTCCAGTCACACTCAATCTACAAGCACCAAACAATGAATTATTGTGAAATATTTGGAAGAGCAGGGAGACTAATGTTCACTCCAGCATAAACAAAGCCACACTGACGATGTGTCAACCACTCCCTCGTATTTTTGTACAATTTCCTTCTTCAATTATATTGTATTATTATTTATTATTATTATTATTATTATTATTATTATTATTATTATTATTATTATTATTATTATTGTTATTATTAGCAGTAGCAGAAATGTTTGATTCTTTGCTGTGTTCAAGAGTAAACACATGATGTCACCGTCCAATACCTGTCCAAATAGCCATTCCAATATGCAGTCATGAATGTGTTTACATTATTTATAATGTAGTTTAATAGCAAATAATGAACAAACAAAATACTCACCACACTGAGTGGTGGGAGGGCTGGCTGCCAGTTGCGGGGGTCGGAGGGAGGGTAGTAGGGACTCGCAGGTGGCGGGAAACTTGAATATGATTTGGCGGCTGGGAATTTGGTGGCTGGGAATTTGGCGGTTGGGAATTCGCGAATGTGTGAAGCCCGCGAAAGCTGAAAACGTGAATGTTGAGGGAGACCTGTATTTCTTATGGGGAAAATTAATTCGCCTAACGATAATTTCGCCTAACGTTGAGCTCTCAGGAACAGATTAATAGTGTTAGGCGAGGGTCCACTGTATATAGTTAGCATAAATATTTGGAGACAAAGAACTTTGTCCTTGGAGGCAAAGAGGGGAATGTATGAGAGTATAGTTTTACCAACGCTCTTATATGGGTGTGAAGCGTGGGTGATGAATGTTGCAGCGAGGAGAAGGCTGGAGGCAGTGGAGATGTCATGTCTGAGGGCAATGTGTGGTGTGAATATAATGCAGAGAATTCGTAGTTTGGAAGTTAGGAGGAGGTGCGGGATTACCAAAACTGTTGTCCAGAGGGCTGAGGAAGGGTTGTTGAGGTGGTTCGGACATGTAGAGAGAATGGAGCGAAACAGAATGACTTCAAGAGTGTATCAGTCTGTAGTGGAAGGAAGGCGGGGTAGGGGTCGGCCTAGGAAGGGTTGGAGGGAGGGGGTAAAGGAGGTTTTGTGTGCGAGGGGCTTGGACTTCCAGCAGGCATGCGTGAGCGTGTTTGATAGGAGTGAATGGAGACAAATGGTTTTTAATACTTGACGTGCTGTTGGAGTGTGAGCAAAGTAACATTTATGAAGGGATTCAGGGAAACCGGCAGGCCGGACTTGAGTCCTGGAGATGGGAAGTACAGTGCCTGCACTCTGAAGGAGGGGTGTTAATGTTGCAGTTTAAAAACTGTAGTGTAAAGCACCCTTCTGGCAAGACAGTGATGGAGTGAATGATGGTGAAAGTTTTTCTTTTTCGGGCCACCCTGCCTTGGTGGGAATCGGCCGGTGTGATAATAAAAAAAAAAAAAAAAAAAAAATATTTGGTAACTTTTTAAAATAAAATTATAGCCTTTATTGTTTAAATAGTTTTTAATTACATCTGGTGACATCATTTGCAAATATAGTTATAGAAATAAATTATGGTAAAAAAATATTATAGGGTTTGGCCTTGAGAGGCTATGAGGCATTGCGTGGTGGATGATAATAAATGCCACCATAGTCAAAATCCAGGTTATTGGATAAATTCACTCCTTAATGTGTGTGGGTATGTGAAGATATTTGTTATGGGGCCCACAACTGATTTCCTCAAACTCCTCATCTTCCACTATTTCTCTGCATAGGACTGAAGAAGCCACTGGCTGACAAAACAGTTCCAGAATAAAGATTCCCAAATGTTTCACAAGTGTCTCATTTATCAACTTGTTGGTTTTTTAAACTATTTATTCATATTTGAGGTTCATTACTCTACACTCTTCCATGCCTGCATTTGAATTTTTGACTAATTCTTTTCTACCACGCAATGCCGCACGTCCAGTGATGGATGATAGTGTAGTGCTGTAATAATTTGGCCAGGAAAAGGAAAACAATGTTGGAGTCTCCCAATGGAATAATAACCTCATGAACTATGTACATTTTTTATTGTAGAAATTTTTGTTGGCCAGACAAAAATGGCTAGGAAATTGGTTTTATTTGTAATATAGTACATCTGTGTGAAATTGAATTGATACAAAAATATGGGGGAATGTGTTTTCTCTTCTTTAGGCTGCAGTGTCTAAGGTTTATAAAAATATGTTAACTGTAATATTTCGTGAAGGGACTCAGGGAAACCAGTTAGCTGGACTTGAGTCCTGGAGGTGGAAAGTTTAGTGCCTATAATAAAGGAGGAGATTGGGATATTTGCTATTTAAAGGGGCTTCTAAACTGTTGTAGTTGTATGACTCTGACAAGGCAGTGATAGTATGAATGATGGTTAGTATTTCTTTGTCCGGTCACCTTGCCTCGGTGGGAGATGGCCAGTGTGTTAAAAAATAAATTGCAGCAAATTTCAGAGTTGATAAGTTTAAAAATAGTAATTTTTTGTACTTTTTAGCAAGATTTATAAAAATATAAAAATTTCTTTGTGGGTGAAAGGTAAAACTTAGTCATTTTTTCTTGCCACCAGTATGTTCGTGCACTGCGTAACTTTAATGCAGATCAGCCTCATCAGCATGTTGTGTATTATACTTCACTCTTGCTGTCAGAACATGGCTGGGCCAAGGAGGAGTTGCTGGAGGCAGCTAATGGTGAGAGTTATCGCATTGGTATTTAATTACAGCTACAGGTGTTTTAATTCATTAAAACTCAGAAGTGATTAGTCTTAACATCACCTGCAGAGAAGTCACCTATTTCTCTAGATAGATAAGTTAAGCGTGCTAACACGGTATAACACTTTAGCACTCGTTAAAATAGAGTCACAACACCATAGCTGGAGCAGTTCACAGGTAACTAATATGTAAAAGAGGAGCTTATGATATGCTTTTGTCCATCCTGGACAACTGTCATGTCACAAGAGTTGCAACTTGACATTGGTTCAAGATGGACCAAAATATCATCATAATGTTTCAAGGGTGGATTATTTGTGAACAATGAGACACTTATGCAACATTTTGGAATGTTTGTTACGTTGCACAAGTGTTGCATTGTTCAACTTATCAGCTTTCTAAACCATTTACATCATATTTGTAAACAGCAGCACTTTTCTTAATACAGCCTCTCCTCACTTAATGATGGAGTTCCATTACTAATACCGCATTGATAAACAAATTCATCGCTAAACGAGGAGCTATAATGATAATGGGTTTATGTCAACCATCTTTAATATTGCTTTAATGTCACCCTTGCACCATTTATAACATTTTTAGTATATTTTTAAATGTTTATACAGTAGTGTACTGTATATTGTAATAAACAGAATAGAGGAAATCAGCTTTAATATACGTTATTTAAGTATGCATACTGGTCAGAGAGCCCGTCATAAGTCTGAGTCGTCGGTAAACAAGTACATTGCTAAGTGAGGAGAGGCTGTATGGGCTATGGTAAAGCTAATATCAGTATTTTTATATTGATTTACTTAATGTTTTATTAGTGATTCAATCTCTTACTTTGGTGTGTAATAATGTTGGTAGAATTACTGACAATATGTTAGGTAAAAAACACAAATGCTACTAATGTGACATTTTATTGTGGCAATGTTTTGCTCTCCTGGAGTTTTGTAAATGGTAACAGCTTGACAAAACTCCTGGAGAGCAAAATGTTGCCACAATAAAATGTCACATTAGCTGCTCGTAGCCTATATTGTGACAATTGAGATATTCAAAATAAGTGTGAAAAGTCAGGCTTACCATAGTAGAAATTGTAAGTAATGCATTTGTAAAGATTTAAGATGTAAAAAGAATTTTGGGTACCATAGATATTGAAGAACAGCACAGATTTAGAATTTTGAAAATGTAAGGTACAGTGGTTAAAAAAATGAATCTCCATTAAGTGATAAATCTCACTCCTATGTAGGTGGTAGGTGCAGTCCCCTTCACATTCACCAGAGCCTAGTGAATGTGAGGTAATCAGATTTGATCCAGGGTGTGGGAATGGTAGCTTCACTTCCTTGGATCAAGAGTCCTTCAGTAGCATAGGGCCCCCATCTCAGCCCCCTCCCCCCCATTACTTTGATGGGAAGACCAAGATAGAAGAAGAAATCTCTTCGTGAATGCAACACAAGACAGCAGTCTAAAACATAACAGAATCACAAATAAATTAGTTACTGTTACATCTCTAGTATGTTTATAATTATTCTGCTTTTGAATAAGGAGGTTTTGATGCTTCTGATGCACTCTTGATCCAAGGAATTGGAGCTGCTCCCTTCTCTCTTTCGGGATCAAGCCTAATTACTCCATGAATTCTCCCACTCGCCAGGTGCTGTTGTGACCTTTATTAGGTTCAGTGCTGTACCATGATCAAAATAGTTATGCAGTAATAAAACTCATGAAATTGTTGGAACAGCTGACAAGTTGTGATAAAAATTCTCACAAAAAACAAAGAATCTTTATTTATAGATGTTCATGATGTGTTCCGAGTAGTGAACTTAAAAATTCTTCAGTTTTCTTGAGTCTCTTTATTAGTAATAAAATTAATCTACAGTTTTGCTGGATAAGGTTATTTTTATTAAAGAATGATCAAAATTTTAAAAAGCCTCTAGGAATATTCAGTATTGTTTGTACTTTCTTATTGAGGCATATTTTATTTATGAAATTGTCCTGAGATATAGATTAGCAGTTTTGTTGCTCATTCTGTGTATGTTTTAATTATAAGTACATGTTTAAAGAAGGGGTTCGGGATATTGGCTGTTTGGAGTGACATCTAAACTGCCGTATCTGGATGCTTCTGCAAGGACAGTGTTTGTGTGAATGATGGTGAAAGTGCTGAATACTGGTGAAAGTTTCTTTTTTGGGTCACCCTGCCTCGGTGGGAGATGGCCGATGTGTTGAAAAGAAATGTTTAAGATATTTATCTTACCCAACAGAGATGACAGTGGAGAACCTGGAAGCGTTCATTCCTCGGTTTTTGTCTGGGCTTCACATTGAGATGCTGATTCATGGGAACATGCTGCAGGAATCTGCTGTCACTCTAGCTGCGATGATTCAAGAGAAGCTCACAACCTCATGTGGTACACGACCACTTCTGCCCTCGCAACTCACAAGACAACGGGAATATCAACTAAGGGATGGCAAGTATGAGAGTTGGGTGTGGTGGATGTTCAAGAGATATACTATGCACTCCATATTTTTATGAAGGGATCCGGGGAACCCGGTTAGCGAGACTTTGGTCCTGAAGGTTGGAGGTACAGTGCCTGCTCTCTGAAGGAGGGGTGGAGATATGTTGCTGTTTTTTTAATTGTAGTATTGGTATGCCTCTGGCAAGACAGTGATGGAGTGAGTGATGATGAAAGTTTTTTTTTTTTTTTTTTTTTTGGGGGGGGGGGGTACCCTGCCTCGATGGGACATGGCCGATGTGTTAAAAAAAAAAATAAAAACTATCCTGGGGGTGGTACTCAAAAGATTACATAGGGAGGCACTGGTCAATAAAATTGCAAATATCAAACTTAAGCTGAGGGAATCTTAAGAACACAAGAAAGAAGGAACACTGCAACAGGCCTACTGGCCTATGCTAGGCAGGCCCAGTTCTCACACTGGCTTAAGCCAGTGCCTTGACCTAGTGAGGTCAGACACATCACTGAAGGGAGGAGTACGGCATCCGACCTAGTAGCACAAGCTAGTCAGGTCCAACTCGCATCCACTCACGTATTTATCCAACCTACTTTTAAAACTACACAATGTCTTAGCTTCTATGACGGTACTCGGGAGTTTGTTCCACTCATCCACAACTCTATTACGAAACCAGTGCTTTCCTATATCCTTCCTGAATCTGATTTTTTCCAATTTAAAACCATTGCTGCGAGTCCTGTCTATGTTAGATATTTTTAGCATGCTATTTACATCCCCTTTATTAATTCCTGTTTTCCATTTATACACCTCAATCATTTCCCCCCTAATTCTTTGCCTTTCTAGAGAGTGCAGATTCAGGGCCCCTCAGTCTATCCTCATAGGGAAGATATCTGATATATGGGATCAACTTTGTCATCCTACTTTGTACTTTTTCCAGTACATTTACATATATCCATTCTGTAATACTGTGACCAAAACTGCACAGCATAATCTAAATGAGGCCTAACTAAAAGCCATAAAGGAAATTGATAAAAACCCAAAATACTTCTTCTCTTATGCAAAATCCAGTATTGGGCCCCTGCTTAGGTGGGATGGGACATACACAGATGACAGCCAAGAAATGAGTGAGATATTAAAGTCCCAATGTGACTCAGTGTTCAGAGAGCCGCTGCCCAGACTAAGAGTCAACAATCCAAATGAATTCTTTATGAACGAAACCCAAAATCTGGTCATCTCAAAAATCTCGGATATTATCCTAACTCCACAAGACTTTGAAAAGGAAATAAATGACATGCCAATGCACTCTGCCCCAGGCCCAGACTCATGGAACTCCGTGTTCATCAAGAATTGCAAGAAGCCCCTATCGCGTGCCTTCAGCATTCTATGGAGAGGGAGCATGGACACGGGTCATCCCACACACACTAAAAACAACAGATATAGCCCCACTCCACAAAGGTGGCAGTAAAGCAATTGCAAAGAACTACAGACCAATAGCTCTACCATCCCATATCATAATCTTTGAGAGGGTTCTAAGAAGCAAGATGCCAACCACCTAGATATCCATCAATTACACAACCCTGGGCAACATGGGTTTAGAGCAGGTCACTCCTGCCTGTCCCAGCTCCTGGACCACTATGAGAAGGTCCTAGATGTTGTTGAGGATAAACAAGATGTCAGCCATAGCTCCATGTCTTCCTTTGCGGATGACACCCGAATTGCCATGGCAGTGATCTCCATCAAAGACACTGCAAGACTCCTAGTGGACAGCAACCAAATCTTCAGATGGGTCACTCAAAACAATATGAAGTTCAACAAGGAGAAATTTCAACTACTCATATATGGAAAACTTGAGGAAATTAAAAGTGTACCATACAATAGAGTGAAAAAGAAATATGAAGGACCTGGGAGTGATAATGTCAGAGGATCTTGCCTTCAGAGACCATCTACCTCATCGGCTAGAACAAGGATGGATAATGAGAACCTTCAAATCTAGGGACGCCAGTCCCATGATGACATTCTTCAAATCGCTTGTTCTCTCTAGGCTGGAATACTGCTGTACACTAACGGTCCCCTTCAATCTGGCGACATTGCAGACCTGGAGAGCGTACAAAGAACTTTCACAGCACACAAATACAATAAGGCACCAAAATTACTGGGAACGGTTGAAGGTCCTTGATCTGTATTCTCTGGAATGCAGCTGAGATTCATTATAATATACAGTACACTTGGAAGATCCTGGAGGGATTGGTACCAAGCCTGCACTCAAAAATCACTCCCTATGAAAGCAAAAGACTTGGCAGGAGATGCAACATTCCCCCTATTAAAAGCAGAGGTGCCAGGAGCACTTTAACCCTTTGAGGGTTTCGGCCGTACTAGTACGGCTTACGACCCAGGGCTTTTGACGTACTAGTACGCCTAAATTCTAGCGCCCTCAAATCTAGTGGGAGAAAGCTGGTAGGCCTACATATGAAAGAATGGGTCTATGTGGTCAGTGTGCACAGTATAAAAAAAATCCTGCAGCACGCAGTGCATAATGAGAAAAAAAAACTTTGACCGTTTTTTTTAATAAAACAGCGACTTTGCAATGTATTTTCGTATGGTATTTATTGTTGTATTCTAGTTTTCTTGGTCTCATTTTATAGAATGGAAGACATATTACAGAAATAGATGATTTTGACTGGTTTTACAATGAAAAGTACCTTGAAATTGAGCTCAAAGTAGCAGAAATGTTCAATTTTTACCGAAGTTCAAAAGTAAACAAATCATGCCAAGCGTCCAATACACGTCAACTGGTGAGTCTAATATTCTTTCGCAAGTATGCCAATATTATTTATACCATTTTTTACACTAATGCAGTAGTCTGCATAACAGTAAATCTTCTATTTTTTGTGAGAATAAAAATTCAAAGTGGAAAGCAAAAGAATGTAAGAGGGGCCTTGAGACGTGACTAATGAACAGAGAAAATTTCATTTTAGTGCCAGGAATGTCTTTCTTGTTTATTCTGGACCCTATTCGGAAATTGGCATTTTTTGAAATTTGTGTGAAATTGGCAAAATTGCTAAATTCTGACCACTGTACTGGATAGTTGAAATTGATAAATGGGTAGTTTCTTGCACTCATTCGATAGAAAAAATGGAGTTCTAGCGAAATATTCATGTTTTTTGTCAACTAGTACAGTGGAATTGGCCGAAAATGGGGCTCAAAGTGGGCAAGATCGCTGATGCGTAAACATCGCCAAGACCGCTAACTTCGCGAGAGCATAATTCCGTAAGTTTTCCATCAAATTTCAAACTTTTGGTGTCATTATGATCGGAAAAAGATTCTCTATCTTTTCATAAGAGAAAATTATTTTTTTTTTTTTAAATTTGGCCGACCCTGAGAACGAGTCTCGGAGAGGGCCTGTCGACCCTCAAAGGGTTAAGAGACAACACAATAAGTGTCCAGGGCCCAAGGCTGTTCAGCTGCCTCTCAGCATACACAAGGGGGATTACCAATTGACCCCTGGCTGTCTTCAAGAAGGTACTGGACTGGCACCTAAAGTCAGTACCTTACCAACCGGGCTGTGGTTCATTCATCAGTTTGCATGCAGCCAGCAGTAACAGCCTGGTTGATCAGACCCTGATCCACCATGAGGCCTGGTCTCAGACCGAGCCACGGGGGCATTGACCCCCGAAACCTTCTCCAGGTAAAACTCCAGGCACATAATGGGTTTGGGGATTGGGCACCCATGTAATGGTACCTAAGCAAGCTACAATGATAGTGAACTACTTACAGGGTTTTGATCTGGTTATATTCATAATGAGTTGGTAATACAGAAATTTATTTAGTCACAGAACATTACAGTGGGTGCAGTAGCTATTTGGATTAAGTGAAGATGAATAAAAAAAATCACAATTCCACGGCTGGAATTCTTCGTGTCAACATTTTAGGGCATCCTGGACCACTGCCAGGTCAGTTATGGCTGGACAGTGGTCTTTTTTTTAATAGTATTAATATACTTGTTGCATCTGGTGTTTCAGTAAATAAAATTTCGGTATCTAAATCTCCATATTTTTTGGTAATGTTTGCTTCTCAAGTTTTCTAACTTGCTGATTCTTGGAATATGCAGTCCATCCTCCCTATTTCCTATCTGACCTTTATCAGTCTTTGTGCATCTTTAAGGTTACTAAGGCATAGTCTACCTTTTTTGAATCCTTCTCAGTATTCCTTGAGGATTTTACCATTATTTAGATATTCAAAAATTCTTATATTTCTTTTTTTTAATAATGTTTGTCAACTTGCTTATTACATTGTTAAGGACACTAGTTCATGGCTTTGTTTTTTAAAATATTGACATGTGGGAATTTACTTTCAATTAAAAAAATTCTTATCTCTTATAATACTTTACCTTACAGTCTGCCTATTATTTTGTTGTTTGCAGATTAGTCTTGTGATGAGGATCATAGAGAACAGCTTGGAGTCAATTGTCTGGCATGAACCACTCGGAGAGGTTACTAAGCAGCCTTAACAAATTGTTTCCTAACGTATTGTTAGGCAATAAGCAAAGATGAATTAAGGCTGTTACTAATTGGAATATTACTGTACTATTAAGAATCTTAATAATTTTGTATATTTACAGGGTGCAGCTTGGTGTACTTAGCAGAGAACAGTGTGCATCGCAGTTCTTCCGTTGAGACCTACTTCCAGTGTGGGTTGCAGGGTACACACCAGAACATGTTATTGGAGCTTCTTTGCCAAATTTTTGCTGAGCCTGCTTTTGATGAATTAAGAACAAAGGTAAACTCTTCAGTCTAGGCTATTTTCCACCACCATCATCTTTTCTTTATTTCCCCATTCTTTATTTTCTCTGAGTTTTTTCGACAGCTGTTTCTCACCAGGGCAGGAGGACCCAAAGAAAATGCACTTGCCATCATTCATTCAATCACTGGCTTTCCAGGAGTGAGTGTGCTGACATCACAATACATATTGCCCTCTGACATTTAGTGTTATAAAGATGTAATTTAAAAAATGCCAATTGAACACCTTTGTTGCATTCAGTGAACTACCAGTAATTTGTATTTTGTTACTGTATAATACTGTACCCAAGTCCATGGTGTATGGAAGAGTAACTGATCAGTCACTCCATAAATTTTCAACAAATAAGCTTGAAGCAGTGCTTGAGAGAGTTAGGGGCTCTTCCAGGAATGGTTAAAGGGAGGGGGGGAATAAAGGGGCTTTAAGTTATGAGGGCTTGAGCATCCCACAAGCTTGCACAGATAACCCAAAGAAAACTGAATCTTATGATGACATTGTAGTGTGTGACTAGTTAATGGCCAAAGTTGGACCGAAATGTTGTCATAAGTTTGTCTCCTACATGCGGGTTGTGTATTGTTCCAGTCGTGGTATTTATTTTTTTTTTATTATTATCACACTGGCCGATTCCCACCAAGGCAGGGTGGCCCAAAAAAGAAAAACTTTCACCATCATTCACTCCATCACTGTCTTGCCAGAAGGGTGCTTTACACTACAGTTTTTAAACTGCAACATTAACACCCCTCCTTCAGAGTGCAGGCACTGTACTTCCCATCTCCAGGATTCGAGTCCGGCCTGCCAGTTTCCCTGAACCCCTTCATAAATGTTACTTTGCTCACACTCCAACAGCACGTCAAATATTAAAAACCATTTGTCTCCATTCATTCCTATCAAACACGCTCACGCATGCCTGCTGGAAGTCCAAGCCCCTCGCACACAAAACCTCCTCTACCCCCTCCAACCTTTCCTAGGCCAACCCCTACCCTGCCTTCCTTCCACTACAGACTGATACACTCTTGAAATCACTCTGTTTCGCTCCATTCTCTCTACATGTCCGAACCACCTCAACAACCCTTCCTCAGCCCTCTGGACAACAGTTTTGGTAATCCCGCACCTCCTCCTAACTTCCAAACTACGAATTCTCTGCATTATATTCACACCACACATTGCCCTCAGACATGACATCTCCACTGCCTCCAGCCTTCTCCTCGCTGCAACATTCATCACCCATGCTTCACACCCGTATAAGAGCGTTGGTAAAACTATACTCTCATACATTCCCCTCTTTGCCTCCAAGGACAAAGTTCTTTGTCTCCACAGACTCCTAAGTGCACCACTCACCCTTTTCCCCTCATCAATTCTTTGATTCACCTCATCTTTCATAGACCCATCCGCTGACACGTCCACTCCCAAATATCTGAATACATTCACCTCCTCCATACTCTCTCCCTCCAATCTGATATCCAATCTTTCATCACCTAATATTTTTATCCTCATAACCTTACTCTTTCCTGTATTCGCTTTTAATTTTCTTCTTTTGCACACCCTACCAAATTCATCCACCAATCTCTGCAATTTCTCTTCAGAATCTCCCAAGAGCACAGTGTCATCAGCAAAGAGCAACTGTGACAACTCCCACTTTATGTGTGATTCTTTATCTTTTAACTCCACGCCTCTTGCCAAGACCCTCGCATTTACTTCTCTTACAACCCCATCTATAAATACAGTGGACCCCCGCATAACGATCACCTCCGAATGCGACCAATTATGTAAGTGTATTTATGTAAGTGCGTTTGTACGTGTATGTTTGGGGGTCTGAAATGGACTAATCTACTTCACAATATTCCTTATGGGAATAAATTTGGTCAGTACTGGCACCTGAACATACTTCTGGAGTGAAAAAATATCGTTAACCGGGGGTCCACTGTATATTAAACAACCACGGTGACATCACACATCCTTGTCTAAGGCCTACTTTTACTGGGAAATAATTTCCCTCTTTCCTACATACTCTAACTTGAGCCTCACTATCCTCGTAAAAACTCTTCACTGCTTTCAGTAACCTACCTCCTGCACCATACACCTGCAACATCTGCCACATTGCCCCCCTATCCACCCTGTCATACGCCTTTTCCAAATCCATAAATGCCGCAAAGACATCTTTAGCCTTATCTAAATACTGTTCACTTATATGTTTCACTGTAAACACCTGGTCCACACACCCCCTACCTTTCCTAAAGCCTCCTTGTTCATCTGCTATCCTATTCTCCGTCTTACTCTTAATTCTTTCAATAATAACTCTACCATACACTTTACCAGGTATACTCAACAGGTATTATGCCTTTTTATTCTTTATCCAGCAAGCTTATGTGAGCATGTTAGATAAGAGTGAATTAAGGTAAGTGGTGTTGATATACTGTTTGAGTGTGAGTAGTGAGTTTAGTTAACCTCTACTCTGGAGGATGTTTTTTGCCAAGGGGTTAAACTGATTGTGATGTCAGCACAGTCTCTCTGCCTTGGTGGAAGATGGCCATTGAGGTAAAAAAAATATCCACCTGTTATTTTATTACCTTGGTTACCATCTATCTTTATTTGAATTCTATGCTTTTATCAACATTCATTTTCACAAGTTTTCATTACCTTTCCCATCTTGCTTTTGCTTCTCTTCCTATTCATTTTAACCTTTGAAAAACAAAGTGTGTTGATGCTAGTGAAGGGCTCTGGATTCTGTGACAACCCTCCTCTTCCCTAGATCAAACTTGAATATCTGTTTGGTCTTTAGTGCTTCCATATCAAATATAATTATAAGCTGCTTATAACACTTCTCATTAATTTTTTTTTTACTTTTTATTAGATAGGGGCCAAGGGAAACTACTATGGGAGGAAATTGTTAAGGCCACAAGGCACGATAATGTAGTAATTCTAGGAGACTTTAACTTTAGTCATGTTGATTGGAATTTCTTGACTGGGAATTTAGAATCATACGACTTCTTAGAAGTATTTCAGGATTGTTTTTTGAAGCAGTTTGTGACAGAACCTACAAGGGGAAATAACCTGCTTGACTTAGTTATGGCAAACAATGAATCCCTTGTTAATAATTTAGAAATTTCAGAGGAACTGGGTGCTAGCGACCACAAATCAATTACATTTAGCATTGAATGGAAGTACGATAGTAGCGATAACTCAGTAACAGTCCCAGATTTTCGCTTAGCAGATTATGATGGGCTTAGAGAACACTTATCATCTGTTGACTGGGGTAACGAAGAGAGCTATCAATATGACAGTTTTCTGAACACTATACGTGCTGCTCAAAGAGCGTTTATCCCATATAAAGAAATTAGATCAAATAGAAATGACCCAAAATGGATGAATAATAGGCTCAAATATCTACTAGGGCATAAGAAAGGAATTTATAGGCGTATCAAAAGAGGTGAGGGTCATCTTATGAATCAGTATATTGACATTAAGAGGGACATTAAAAAGGGGATAAGAAAAGCTAAAAGGGACTATGAAATTAAAGTTGCTAGGGATTCTAAAACTAACCCAAAAAGTTTTTTCCAGGTCTATAGAACAAAAGTTAGAGATAAGATAGGTCCCCTTAAAAATAACTATGGGCACCTTACTGACAAAGAGAATGAAATGTGCTTGATTTTAAATAATTATTTTCTCTCAGTTTTTACACAGGAAGACACTAACAATATTCCAGTAATTAATTTTTATAGTGGGCTAGAAGAAGATAAATTATGTAACATCACAGTCACTAGTGAGATGGTTGTGAAGCAGATAGACAGACTGAAGCAAAATAAGTCGCCGGGTCCTGATGAGGTTTTTTCAAGGATTCTTAAGGAATGCAAAATGGAGCTCTGTGAACCATTAACTAATATTTTTAATTTATCTCTTCAAACAGGTGTAGTGTCTGATATGTGGAAGATGGCTAATGTAACTCCTATTTTTAAAACAGGGGACAAGTCGTTACAGTCAAATTACCGCCCAATAAGCCTGACCTCAATTGTAGGCAAATTACTAGAGTCAATTATAGCTGAGATTATAAGAAGCCATCTCGATAAGCATAGCTTGATTAATGATACTCAGCATGGATTCACAAGAGGCCGGTCTTGTCTAACTAATTTATTAACTTTCTTCAGTAAAGCTTTTGAGGCTGTTGACCACAATAAAGAATTTGATATTATTTACTTAGATTTTAGTAAGGCTTTTGATAGAGTTCCGCACCATAGACTGTTAAAGAAAGTGGCAGCTCATGGCATTGGGGGAAAAGTGCTCTCGTGGATCGAGTCATGGCTCACTGACAGGAAGCAGAGAGTGTCCATAAATGGGGTTAAATCCGAGTGGGGATCTGTAACAAGTGGCGTTCCACAGGGATCAGTCTTGGGCCCGTTGTTGTTTATAATATATATCAATGATCTTGATGAGGGTATTACTAGTGATATGAGCAAATTCGCCGATGACACAAAGATAGGTAGGATAATTGATTCAAACGTAGATGTTATGGAACTTCAGGAGGATTTAAACAAACTCTATTCTTGGTCAGAAAAGTGGCAGATGCAGTTCAATGTAGATAAATGCAAGGTTCTGAAGCTTGGGAGTGCCCATAACCCTAGTACTTATAAGTTAAATGATGTAGAACTTAGCCATACAGATTGCGAAAAGGACTTGGGGGTTATGGTGAGCAGCAACCTTAAACCAAGACAGCAATGCCTAAGCGTACGTAATAAGGCAAATAGATTACTGGGATTTATATCAAGAAGTGTAAGCAACAGAAGTCCAGAGGTCATACTGCAGCTTTATGCATCATTAGTAAGGCCTCACCTAGATTATGCAGCTCAGTTCTGGTCTCCGTATTACAAAATGGACATAAATTCGTTAGAAAACATTCAGCGTAGGATGACTAAATTAATACATAGCATTAGAAATCTTCCTAATGAAGAAAGATTAAAGACTCTTAAGTTACATTCACTTGTTAGACGAAGAATGTGGGGAGACCTGATCGAAGTGTATAAGTGGAAGATAGGTATTAATAAGGTCTTGAGGATGTCTCTCCAAGAGAGAACCCGCAGTAATGGATTTAAATTAGATAAGTTTAGATTTAGAAAGGACATAGGAAAGTATTGGTTTGGAAATAGGGTAGTTGATGAGTGGAACAGTCTACCTAGTTGGGTTATTGAGGCTGGGACTTTGGGTAGTTTCAAATCTAGGTTGGATAAGTACATGAGTGGGAGGGGTTGGATTTGAGTGGGACTTTCACATCAGAGCTTATTTCTTGGGTGGCATTGAAAATTGGGTTGGGCAAATGTTTTGTTAGTGGGATGAATTGTAAAGGACCTGCCTAGTATGGGCCAGCAGGCCTCCTGCAGTGTTCCTCCTTTCTTATGTTCTTATGAAAAATGCTTATGCTTAAAAAATGGCCTTGCCTAAATTGCACCTCTTTTTTTTTTTTTTTTTTTTAACTGGTTGTCTCTGACAAAGGTAGGGTAAAAAGAAACAGTCACCATCACTCAATCACTGTCTTGCCAGAAGCATGCTGACATTACATTTCAAATGACCCTCTAGACTGTAGCGTCCTCACCCCTCCTTCAGAGCGCAGGCAGTATGCTTCTCACCTCCAGGACTCAAGCCTGCCTTGCTTTCAAGGAACAATTTTGCTGTTTCATACACAAATAACCCACACACACTCAGAATGAAACTTATGATGCAACAGGGGCGCTTCTCTGTGACTAGTTAATGGTCCAAGTCGAACTGAAATGTCGTCATAAGTTTTATTCTCTACGTACGGGTTGTTTGTGTATTCCAGTGACGACATCGTGCCTTTTTATTCTCTGCTATTTCATATTGTGATTATGTTTCTCAGGAACAGCTTGGTTATATTGTGTGGTGTGGGATCAGACGTGCTAATGGTACCCAAGGCTTGCGAGTCATAGTACAAGGAGACCGCCATCCAGAGTATCTCGACTCCAGGATCGAATCATTCCTGTACAAGATGGGAGTAAGTAATTCTGTCAGTTTATATTATTTTACACAGAATTTATTGGAAAACAGTTTAATTCTAAATGAATATTTCCAAGAAGCAGAGTTGAATATTTACATATACAGTGGACCCCCGCATAACGATTACCTCCGAATGCAACCAATTATTTAAGTGTATTTATGTAAGTGCGTTTGTACGTGTATGTTTGGGGGTCTGAAATGGACTAATCTACTTCACAATATTCCTTATGGGAATAAATTCGGTCAGTACTGGCACCTGGACATACTTATGGAGTGAAAAAGTATCGTTAACCGGGGGTCCACTGTATATATTTATATATATTTTTTTTTTTTTTTTTTTCAACAAGTCGGCCGTCTCCCACCGAGGCAGGGTGACCCAAAAAAGAAAGAAAATCCCCAAAAAGAAAATACTTTCATCATCATTCAACACTTTCACCACACTCACACATTATCACTGCTTTTGCAGAGGTGCTCAGAATACAACAGTTTAGAAGCATATACGTATAAAGATACACAACATATCCCTCCAAACTGCCAGTATATATATATATATATATATATATATATATATATATATATATATATATCAATGAAGATGTAGTAAAAACCTTGGTAATGGTTACTGCCAAGCGGTTTAAAAAGACGTGAGGAAATTCTAGGACATTTTCTAATAAATGTTTTGGTCTTGGGACCTTGATGCTGCACTGCATGACCCATGTAGGTTTAGCACTTCTTTTTCATTATGATAATAATAATCATTGGGACTGAGAAGTGATCAGGGTCCCAAGACGAAATGTTTTAGAAAACGATATGTATGCAATATAGCCACAGGGGAAGTTGATGGCTCTAGACCTTTTGTGTTGCAATCAGCACATCATCAGGAGATGTGTTGATTGCAACATAAAAGCCCTAGAGCTATCATTCAACCCCCTGTGGTTATTTTTCATCTTTTATCACTCGTCATGATTATTGCATAACAGTATGTATGTCCATGTTTACTCATAATGTCTGTTTTATTGTTATTTGTTAAATGAAACTATGTAACATTTCTTACCTTTCATTTATAGGAAAACCTAGAAAAGCTTTCCGAAGAAGACTTTGTACGTCATAGAGAAGCTCTGGCAAGCCGCCGTTTAGAACGTCCAAAGAAACTCTCTCATCTTACTGCCAACTGGTGGGTGGAGATCACATCCAATCAGTATCACTTTGACCGTGATGCTTGTGAGGTGGCACACCTAAAGACACTCACCAAGCAAAATGTGATAGATTTCTACAAGGTTAGCAAATATTGCAGTATTATGAGTGTTTTATGGTAAGCTTTGTTTCATGCTATATATTTAGCATGTTTTAGGTATAGCCATGGATATACTTTAATGTGAATCAGTTGGGCATTTACAAGAAGCTGGTGGGGATATAACCATACTCCAGAAACTAACTTGAACCAAATTCGAGTAAGTGTGTCCCTCAGCAAGATTAAACTTAGATTCCTAGGCTCTTCAGTAGGCAGTTCATAAAAATGAGTTTGAATTTTTCTTGGCCCTGCTGTTATATGCCTTTCATAATGTTTTTTGTGCTGTCTTTAAAAAAAAAAAATGTTCATTTAAGGGTGTCCCAACAACCTCAACTTCCCACAATGTAAAAACAAAAAAAATATGCATTGTATGGTATGTGTATTTTTTCTCAACGCACCAGCTGTATCCCACCGAGGCAGGATGACCAAACAGAAAAACTAAAGTCTCTGTCTACATTTAGTTATGGATACAGGAGAAGGGGTTATTAGCCCATTGCTTCTGGCATTTTAGTCACCTCTTACGACACGCATGGCTTACAGAGGAAGAATTCTTTTCCACTTTCTCATGGAGAAATAATTATTATGCATCTCAATACAGCAGGTTAAATTTTAATTTTGTACTATCTACTTCTGTTAAGCCAAATTGCAGAAGTTTTATTAAGTGTAGCAAAAACACTGAATTCTATCTGTATGCACATATATTGATGGAGCAGAGAATTTTTTTTTAATAGCTGCTTTTAGAAAAAGTTATATTTAGAATGTAGTTTCAGTACACAAGTTTTCATAGTGTGTAAAAATGAATCAGAGGGCTTCTTCATCATTGCTGTATGGCAAAATCTGTCATTCACAGTAAGTTTTAAAACAAAATTTGTCCCGACAGGAATTCATAGAAAACACAGCAGGCCAGCGGAAGAAGCTGTCAGTGCAAGTAGTGTCTGTAGCTTCTGGTGGTGCAGGAGACCTAGAAGCATCTCAGCCACCCACCACCCAGCCTGATGATGGTCTTTGCCGTCCACCTCCGCTCAAAGAGGTAAATTGGGTTGTAAATTACCATTGGACATAGCAATTACTCTTCCTTGTTTAAGTGCACTCTAATTATAGCCAAGATCTTATTTTGCTTTCTCTTGAGGATTCAGTGCCATATCTCTGCTAAAGTTTTTTTATACATGTAAATAAATTTTTTTATCATTATTCCACAAGCAACTGAAAGAAATGCAGCAACAAAAAAGTAAAATTAAACTACTTGGAAAATATTCCATCTATTATCCTTATTTGATGTTTTTAACCCTTAAACTGTCCAAATGTAGATCTACATTTGATTTTACATGCTTTCATATGTAAAAAAAAAAAAAAAAAAAAGCTATGTTCAGAGCTCTATGCGAGCGAACGTAGATCTACATTTGGACAGTTTGAGGGTTAAACACGATCTATTTGCTGCTGCCTTTCCTCCAAATTTTGTATCATTAAAAACGATTATTTTTTGTGTGATTATTTGTTTGTACAGGAGCAGATTAAATAAGGTAGACAGTATATTGATACATTGTGGATGAGAGGAAACACATGCATATAATTAGAACATTTTTATTAGATATGTTTTGATCCCGGGACCTTGGCCACTCCAAATGATGCAAGAGAATGAAAAAGCACAGTTTATGTAGTGGAGAATGCATGTCACTGGTGTTAGGTGGAGGCATGATGTTTTGTAATTTTGGTGTCGCGTGGCAGCCATGGAGAAGTGTGTGACAGTCGAAATATATTTGCCTGCCTCCTTTTCTGTGGCATAGAAGTAGCAATTAAGGATTCTTCAGAACAGTGGCATCTATCCCTGTTGTGTTCTGTTTATCATTTCAGTATCATTCTTGTGCATTAGATAGCCCTCTTTAGGCTTGCACATGACAAACATTGCTGGTGTCATCCGCATTTCAGTATTTTTGAAATTGTGGGAAGCTTCATATGTAGATTTTATTGAAGCCTCCTCATGGTATGCTGTAAACTCCTGCTGCTTTACTGTATCATATTGTTCTTTCTACCTGGCAGCCACACTGCCAATGTATCATCTCATCAACTCTGGTTCACATGATACTGTTACATGCTTCTCAGCTCCCATGTGACACAGCAGTTTGATGATCTCATACATTTATCTGACAATCATCAGTACCATTCTTGTATCATCTGGAGTGGCCAAGGTCCTGGGACCAAAACATATCTAATAAAGATGTTTTAAGAATACACACTTCAAGAAGAGTAATGCACCTGGTGTCCAATTTTGAGATGTCAGTTTTGTTTCTGTAATTTTTTGGGGTATTTTTATTTGGGCTTAGTCCGTTACTGTCCTTATTTACATGGGTGGACTAATAGTTTTGGTGGAGATAATAGCAAGCTGTCAAGGAAGACATGGTAGCAGTGAAGTCCTTTGTCCAGCACTGGGCTTAAATGGTCCACAGGTAGTGATCATGTGCCTAGGTGTAAGTAAAACTACTTCAATGTGGAAGGTGCACTGCAGGCGGCCTACCAGCCCATGTTCAGTTTTCACAAACCATGAACAACAAAAAGGCAGAATACTGTGACTGGAACAATACACAAATAACCAGCACACGAGAGAGGAGCTGGGGGTATGGTTTGGTTAGCTTACGACGATGTTTCGGTTCAACTTGGACCATTTACAAAGCCACACTAACAAAAAGATGAGGAGGAGGGAGTATATATAGGCCAGCAGACAGGGACAGGACGAGAGAGGTAGTAGGAAAGGAAGGAGAGAGGTAGCGAGATGTAGTAGTAGTGGAGTACTGCAAGGGAGCTAGGGGCCCACTAGGGGTAGGAACAAGAACACAGGGGGGAAAAATTAAAATGGACCAAACACCCAAGGCAGAAGAAAGAGAGCCCAAAGGAGAAAGAGGAAAGGGGAAGAGGGAGAAGGGTAAAAAAGAATCAGGTTAAGTAATGGGTGTTAAGAAGTTTGGAGCATTTTACAATGTGATGGGTAAGGAAGGCATCTATAGAGACAAAGCCAAAACTGAGATTTATACAAGGAAAGTTGTGTATAAGGGAGGATTCAACCTGATGGTGACTGTGAAAGTTAGAAAGGTGGCCAGTTTTATCAGAAGGCCAGTCAATAAGATGACTGATCTCTGACATGACAGAAAAGAGCAAGTTTGGTGTCGGCAAGCCTAACACTGCTTTTGTGCTCCCTGAGTCTGTCAGAAAGAGGACGGCCAATTTCTCCAAAGTACTGAAGAGGACAAGAGGAACAAGAAATAGAGTATACACCAGGAGCATCTATACAGGGAGGAGAGGTATGAATTAGATTGGTGCAAAAAGTAAGTTTGATGTCGAAGGAATGGAGAGAGTTGTTGAGATTAGAAAGACTGGAAATATAAGGAAGGCAGAGGACAGGAAAGTTCCCATGAGTAGAGAGTTTGGGAGAGAAGAAAGTCTGTTTAGCACGGAGAAGGCAGAGTCTATGAAATTGGAAGGGTAGTCAAGACAGGAAAATGAATTATGAAGAGTGGAAATTTCTGATTCAAGGAACTGAGGATCACAAATGTGGAGAGCACGGAGAAAGAGGGAAATAAGAACACTTTTCTTGACTTAGGAAGCATGATAAGAAAAGTAGTGAATGTACATGCCACTGTGCATAGGCTTGCGGTACATGGAAAAAGCAAAGCCTGTATCTGAGCAGTGGGCATGAACATCAAGGAAAGAAAGCAAGGAATTTGATTCCCATTTTGCTTTCAGCTTAATGGAAGCAGTAAGATTATTAAGAGCATCAAGAAATGGCTGGAAGAGACTGAAGTCATGAGGTCAAAAAGCAAAGATGTCATGTACATAGAGCCAGAGTGAAGGGTGCACATGTAAATGACATCTTTGCTCTTTGGCCTCATGACTTCAGTCTCTTCCAGCCATTTCCTGATGCCCTTAATAATCTTGCCTTTTTCATTAAGTTGAAAGCAGAATGGAAATCTAATTCCTTGCTTCCTTTCCTTGATGTTCATGTCCACTTTTCAGATACAGGCTTTGCTTTTTCCATGTACTGCAAGCCTATGCACAGTGGCATGTACATTCACTACTTATCATGCTTCCTCTATCAAGAAAAGTGTTCTTATTTCCCTCTTTCTCCGTGCTCTTCACATTTGTGATCCTCAGTTTCTTGAATCAGAAATTTCCACTCTTTGTAATTCCTTTTCCCTTCTTGACTACCCTTCCAATTTCATCGACTCTGCCCTCTCACGTGCTAATGAACTTTCTTCTCTCTCGAACTCTCTACTCCTGGGAACTCTCCTGTCCTCTGCCTTCCTTATATTTCCAGTCTTTCTAATCTCAACAACTCTCTCCATTCCTTAGACATCAAACTTACTTTTTGCACCAATATAATTCATACTTCTCCACCCTCTAAAGATGCTTGTGGTGTCTACTCTATTTCTTGCTCCTCTTGTCCTCTTCAGTACTTTGCAGAAATTGGCCATTCTCTTTCTGACAGATTCAGGGAGCACAGTAGAAGTGTTAGGCTTGCCGACACCAACATTGCTCTTTTCTGTCATATCAGAGGTCACAGTCATCCTATTGACTGGTCTTCTGTTAAAACTGTCTACCCTTCTAACTTTCACAGTCACCATCTGGTTGAATCCTCTCTTATACATAACTTTCCTTGTATGAATCTTAGTCCTGGCTTTGTCTCTGTGGATGCTTTCCTTTTCCCATCACATTGCAAAATGCTCCAAACTTCAGAACACCCGTGACTTAACCTGATTCTTTTTTCCTCTTCTCTCTCTTTCTCCTTTGGGTTCTCTTTCTTCTGCCTTGGGTGTTTGGTCCATTATTAATTTTTTGCCCCTTTTGTGTTCTTGTTCCTACCCTTTGTGGGCCCCTAGCTCCCTTGCAGTGCTCCTCTTACTTTGTCTTTGACTGCCTCCACCACCTCTACCACTACCTCTCTTCTTCCTTTCCTACTACCTCTCTTGACCTATCCCTATCTGCTGGCCTATATATACTCCCTCCTCTCCTTTTTGTTAGTGTTACTTTGTAAATGGTCCAAGTTGGACCGAAATGTCGCCGTAAGTTCCTCTTTCCTACATGCAGGTTATGTGTGTACACAAACCATACCATAGGTGGGGACTGAACTTGTGGTGAGACTTAAAACTCCAGGGCAGCTGGCTACAATGAGATTCATCCAACTAGGTATATTTATGCACCATAGAGAGGTTAGCACAGGCCCCACTGACCACAGATGCAAGTTTTTACATACGAATCTCCCACCAGTGTGGCCACATGGCCATGCTAGCGGGAGATTCATTTGTGGTCACAGTGGGGCCTGTGTTAACCTCTATGGTGTATAAATATACCTAGTTGGATGAATCTCATTGTAGCCAGCTGGCCCAGTGTCTTACATGTTGGCCTGGAGTTTTAAGACTCACTC
Organism: Cherax quadricarinatus; assembly: GCF_038502225.1. Lineage (NCBI taxonomy): Eukaryota > Metazoa > Arthropoda > Malacostraca > Decapoda > Parastacidae > Cherax > Cherax quadricarinatus. The sequence goes on along the minus strand of NC_091360.1, from coordinate 4,421,476 downwards.
ATCATGAGTTCAATCCCTACCCATGGTATGGTTTGTTTGCAATCGTGTAATGACGATTTCATGAGACAATTCAATTTACACCTTAATACAATACTTACTGTGGGGGGCAAAATAAACATCCCATTATTTTGTTGGTGTTTGTTGCTTTAATAACCAATGATTCACAGCATCTTCTCTGTCATGTTTCTGTATAGAAGTTGGCCTGGAATAAAACTCAATTACTATATCAGGAACATGACAAACTAAGAAGCTGCTCAAATCATCAGGTATTAAAGTTAGCAACAGCCTTGAACAAAACAATGGGATGTTTACTTTGTCTGCTTCCATAGTGCATAGCCTATTAAAACAGTAAATTGAGCATGGGCCAGTAGGCCTCCTGCAGTGCATCTTCCACACTACAGTAGTTTTGCCGACAACTAAACAAGTGATGTCACTTTCTGTGGACTATTTAATCCATTATTTCTGATGTCTACTATATTAGGTGAAGTTTTGTAAAAACAAAACACTAAACTGTGGTTGTGTTTTTGCTATCAAGCAGAATTTTCTTAAAAATGTACATTGTTTCTCTGGATTGGTAGCTACATGTACTTGAATTAAAATTGTATGATTAAATACTGCTCTCAACTACCTTAATGCATTTTCAAGTTTGATTTTAATTTTATAATGTCTTTTAATTCAGTCAAGTAAGATTAATATTTTTTTCTTTGCAGACTGAGTTGATAACTGACATTGCAGAGTTTAAGCAAGGTTTAGCCTTGTATCCCCTGATGAGACCTTTCATACCCATCTCCAAGACTTCAAAGTCTAAACTGTAACATAGCTCATGTTAAATATGGTTGACTTTTTATCATATTCGACTAATGATGATGTTTTCAACAATGTATAAGTATGGAGTAATTACATTGTAACAGAAATCAGTATTTGCTTAACCTTATTAGTGTGATGTATGACCCTTTTGGGTTTAGCACTTATTATGATAATATGAAGCTTATAATAATATAGAGACAGTGAGTGTGAATGATAGTGAAAGGGTTTCTTTTTTTGGGTCATCCTGTCTTGGCAGGAGATGACCAGTGTGTTGAAAAAAAAAAAATTACGTGGGATGTATATTGCCTGAGCTCTGAAGGAGGAGTGTTATGTTGTCGTTTTATAACTGTAGTGTAGGAACACCTCTGACTAGACAGTGATGGAGTGAATGATGAAAGTGTTTCTTCTTTTTCAGGGCCACCTTGCCTTGGTGGGAAATGACTGATGTGTTAGTTAAAAATAAATGTGTGATCAACAATGATTTATTTCATGAGATTATTACACCTGAGATTATTACTTGATCTGAGGAATTGGAGCTACTCTCTCTTTCCCTGGATTAAATGTCTCCTGTTCCTGACTATATTCTTATTTAAATTGGGTAAGCACTAAACCTGTTGAGGTCATACAGTGCCAGAGGAATGAGAGGCAGTCTAAGGAAGGAAGCAGGTAAGCCCAGTTCCTTAGCTCAAGAACCCTTCCCAAGCATCAAAACACTTTCTTGAGGGGTTGCATTCCTCATGCACTCTTATGATATTTGCTAGTTTAGTACTTTCATGTGAATGTAATGGTGAGATCTTGATCCAAGGGACTGGACCTGTTCTACCTTTCCCTGCATCAATCCTACATGCCTTCCATTCCCCCAGGTGCTATATGACCCCCTACTGATGGGAAGTACTATAATGCCTGCACTCTGAAGGAGAATTGAGGATGTTGCAGTTCAGGGGGTCACCTGAGCTGTGATGTTAACTTGCTTCTGGCAAGACTTTCATTAGATGAATGATGGCAAATAAATTTCTTTTGTGGGTCACCCTGCTTTGGTAGGAGAAAGATTTTATTAAGATTTTTAACCCGGAGAATCAATCGCCCAGGATAAGCCAAGAAAGTCGGTGCATCACCGAGGACTGTCTTATTTCTATTGGGGTTCTTCAATCTTATCCCCCAGGATGACACCCATACTAGTTGGCTAACACCTACTTACTGCTAGGTGAACAGGGGCAGCAGGTGTAAGGAAACATGCCCAACGTTTCCACCCATGTCAGTGATCGAACCACAGACACTCAGTATGTGAGGCGAGGGAGTTACCTACCAAGCCACGGAACACTACTATGGCCAATTTAAAGAAGATTTACTTAAATGTCCTGGCTAGCCCTTTATACCTTGAGCTTCAAGGAGGTAGGGGAAATCATCCCTTGCTATGAAGAAAGGGGCTCGTGATCTGAATGAGTGCACCTCTCCTCTCCTTGGATCATATTAAATATCCATCAACCCTTCCTTTCCTTTTAACTAAATTAGTTTGAATTTTTCCCTATTATGTGAACTCCAGCTACTAGATGGAAGGAAATCACTAGTGGCCCTGTTCTGATGTACCTTCTGTTGGCAGTGCTGTCATGGCTGGGTTGCTCCATCTGAAGGCTTGTCAGGGAACCAGTGGTGAGACATGGGGTAGCCATCTGGTGGGTCCTCTGACAATGGAAGAACTGCTGATTATTGCCGGTGGATCCAGGAATGGCAACTGAAAGTGTAGGACTTCTTGCCGGTTTCCCTGCCACCATTAACTGAAAGATGATTACACAGTGATTTTGCTAAGAATTGCTCATTTAAATTTCTATACCTAAAAATTCCTCTTACTACTCAGACTTTTAAATATTAATATTTATTTTTAGCCATCCTAGTTTTGTACACTAGATAATGTATGACCCATATGGGCTTAGCACTTAATTTCACTAATAATAAAGTACACTAGGTAGAGTAAGAGGTGGTCCCAAGTTTTTATTTTGATGAAAGAGACATTGCAACAACCTCTACTGACACCAATTATTATAATAAAAAAAGAAGCACTAAGCCACAAGGGCTATACAGCATACTGACACCAAAACATTCATGGACCCTCCTCAGAATCCAGAACTTTCATGCAACCGCTTGCAAACCCATTTTGCACCTGACTCCCATCTTATTCTGACTATGGAACTCATCCTTCAAGGATGGTGCCTTGATGTATGGGATCAAACTTGTTCTTACCTACTTGGATCGATCATGAATGCCTCACATTTCCCAGGCACTATGACTTCTATGGGTTTAGCAATTCTCCTCAATTAAATACATGGAACTGGCTTGCATCACAACAAAGATAATTCAGGGAGCATCCACATGCCCTAAGTCAGAATGGCACTAGGCCATCTACCAAGACGAGCACTATTTTGCACATTGCACCCTCCTATTCTTGTCGTTTCTGAAAGAATCTATTGAGAATGCAGATTCACCACACCCCATCATACTTCATATAAAATAACGGTTGTGTCGCATTTCTAGCAAGAATTAATTTTTTTTTTCTGCCTTCTACACACTGATTTTCTGAGCAACAAACATGCAGACTTGGTCACTCGTACTGTCATTTGTAAGTGTATTTAAGCACAGGTACACATAAGCAGAATTATCTTACATAATGTAAATTAGCTAGGATAACCCAAAAAAAAGTCTATGCGACTTATTTCCATTGTGGTCCTTGTAATAT
>NC_091360.1:4408576-4417838 GCF_038502225.1 Cherax quadricarinatus | reverse complement strand
TAACAAGGGACACAGTTGGGAAACTAAAGACACAGATGAATCACAGGATGTTAAAGGATTTCTTCAGCCACATAGTAGTCAGTAATGGAATAGTTTGGGGAAAGGGTGAGGGGGGGGAGGATCCAATAGCTTTTAAACGAGGGAGATAAAGCTCACGGCTAGGAGAGGACCGTGGATAGTGAAGAGGGGGGGCCAGGGCCGGGCCGACCCCCAACCCCAACTTGAGCAAAAGGGAAAACACCCTCACACACACACCCCCACACACACACCCTCACACACACACCCCCTCCCCCCCCCACACACACCCTCACACACACACCCTCCACACACACACCCCCCCACACACCCCCCCACACACACACACACACACACCCTCCCACACCCTCACACACCACCCCCACACACCTCCCCACTCCCCCACACACACACACTCCCCACACACACACACCCTCCCCCACACCCCTCCCCACACACACCTCCCACACCCTCCCCCACACATCCTCACACACACCCCTCACACACAAAACACCCCTCCCTCCCTCCCCACACACACAAACACACCACACACACCCTCCACCCCACACACACACACACTCCACCACACACACAACCCCCCCACACACCCTCACACACACACCCCACACCCTCCCCCACACAACACCCTCACACCCACACTCCCCCCACACCTCACACACCCCCACACACACCACATCCCTCACCCCACACCACACACACAACCCCCCCACACACACACACACCCTCTACACACACACTCCTCACACACACCCCTCCCCCACACACACACCCCCCCACACACCCCCACAAACACACACACTCTCACACACACCCTTTTTACACAAAAACACACACCCTCACACACACACCCCCAAACACACACACCCCACACACACACCCCTCACACACACCCCCACACACACACCCTCACACACACACACACACACACACACCCCCACACCCACCCCACACACACACCCCTCACACACACACACTCCTCACACACAACACACCCTCCCCCCACACACTCCCCACACACACACTCCCCCACACACACCCCCCCCCCACACCCCCACACACACACCCCCCACCCACACACACCCCTCCCCCACACACACTCCCCCACACACACACACACACTCCCCACACACACACCCCCCACACCCCTCCCACACACACACACACCCCCCCCCCCACAACCCCCCCACACACACACACTCCCCACACACACACACACTTTCCCCCACACACCCCCACACCCCCTCACACACACAACACACTCCTCACACACCCTCACACACACACACCCTCACACACACACACACCCTCCCCCACACAACACCCCCCACACACACATCAACCAATAATTGTAGTTGGGCCTTTTAAAACCCGAAAAGCGTTCCCGTCCTTTTGAAAGGGAAACGCTCAAAACTATGTCCGGGGACATCAGGCCCATAATGGGGTATGCAGCCCAGTTTGAACCGGGTCACAATTGGAAGCTGAAGACTCAGACGAGTCAGAGGGATGTTAGGAAGTATTTCTTCAGAGTCGTCAGGAAGTGGAATAGCCTAGCAAGTGATGTAGCGGAGGCAGGAACCATACATAGTTTTAAGACGAGGTATGATAAAACTCAGGAAGCAGAGAGAGAGGACCTAGTAGCGATCAGTGAAGAGGCGGGGCCACGAGTTGAGTCTCGACCCCTGCAACCACAATTAGGCGAGTAAACATACTCCCCCCACACACATACACACTCCCCCCAAAAACCCCACTCCCCCACACACACACACACACACACATAATATGTATGTATGTATGTATATATATATATATATATATATATATATATATATATATATATATATATATATATATATATATATATATATATATATATATAAAATATGTATATGGTATGATATGATAAAGCTCATGGAGCAGGGAGAGAGAGGACCTAGTAGCACTCGGTGAAGAGGCGGGGCCAGGAGCTGAGTCTCGACCCCTGCAACCACAATTAGTTGAGTACAATTTGGCGAGTACACACACATATACACGCACGCATACATGCAACAGGCCTAGTGTCTAATCGACATGTGCCTAGGACAAAATGGTAACTAACACACACACACACACACACACACACACAAACACAAACACACACAAACACACACAAACACACACAAACACACACAAACACACACAAACACACACAAACACACACATACATACATACGTGAGGCACTATGCAGGACAAGCCACGGGGGAGGGAGGGGTGGAAATCTTTAGCTCAAGCACTCTCCTATGCTGTGTCTCTGACATGTATTGTGTGCAAAGTCATGGAGAAGATTATCTGGAGGAGAGTGGTCGAACACCTGGAAAGGAACAAGATTATAAATGAAAACCAGCATGGGTTCATGGAAGGCAAATCTTGTATCACAAACCTCCTGGAGTTTTATGACAAGGTAACAGAAGTAAGACACGAGAGAGAGGGGTGGGTAGATTGCGTTTTCCTAGACTGCAGGAAGGCCTTTGACACAGTTCCCCACAAGAGATTAGTGCAGAAGCTGGAGGATCAGGCACACGTAAAAGGAAGGGCACTGCAATGGATAAGGGAATACCTGACAGGGAGGCAGCAACGAGTCATGGTACGTGAAGAGGTATCACGGTGGGCGCCTGTTACGAGCGGGGTCCCACAGGGGTCAGTTCTAGGACCAGTGCTATTTTTGATATATGTGAACGACATGATGGAAGGAATAGACTCTGAAGTGTCCCTGTTCGCAGATGACGTGAAGTTGATGAGAAGAATTAAATCGGATGAGGATGAGGCAGGACTGCAAAGAGACCTGGAGAGGCTGGACATGTGGTCCAGTAACTGGCTTCTCGAATTCAATCCATCCAAATGCAAAGTCATGAAGATTGGGGAGGGGCAAAGAAGACCGCAGACAGAGTATAGGCTAGGTGGACAAAGACTACAGACCTCACTCAGGGAGAAAGACCTTGGGGTGACCATAACACCGAGCACATCACCGGAGGCACACATCAACCAAATAACCGCTGCAGCATACGGGCGCCTGGCAAACCTGAGAATAGCGTTCCGATACCTTAATAAGGAATCGTTCAAGACACTGTACACTGTGTATGTTAGGCCCATACTGGAGTATGCAGCACCAGTCTGGAACCCACACCTGGTCAAGCACGTCAAGAAGTTAGAGAAAGTACAAAGGTTTGCAACAAGGCTAGTCCCAGAGCTCAAGGGAATGTCGTACGAGGAAAGGTTAAGGGAAATCGGACTGACGACACTGGAGGACAGAAGGGTCAGGGGAGACATGATAACGACATACAAGATACTGCGGGGAATAGACAAGGTGGACAGAGATAGGATGTTCCAGAGAGGGGACACAGGGACAAGGGGTCACAACTGGAAGCTGAAGACTCAGACGAGTCACAGGGACGTTAGGAAGTATTTCTTCAGTCATAGAGTTGTCACCAAGTGGAATAGCCTAGCAAGTGAAGTAGTGGAGGCAGGAACCATACATAGTTTTAAGAAGAGGTATGACAAAGCTCAGGAAGCAGAGAGAGAGAGGATCCAGTAGCGATCAGTGAAGAGGCGGGGCCAGGAGCTGAGTATCGACCCCTGCAACCACAATTAGGTGAGTACAATTAGGTGAGTACGTGTGAACCCTAGACAAAGGCCAACAAGCCACTGTCTCAGGACGCTGCATCGAGACCTGAGGAATTACCTTAGCTCTTGGTAAACATCCGTCCGGGTGTCGCAATACTTGTGAGAAGAGACCGGTTTCGCCAGGGAGAGACCAATGTTTTCCCTATATAAAATGTGTTGCCCCCCCCCCCTTCCCACACGAAACCTCTCACAGAAATCTACATTTCCCAAGCGGAAATCTGTATTTCCCTACACGGAAATAAACTCGAAGAGGCCATGAGTGTCTGGGGAATCGGAGGCAATCAGGCTTAATCGAAGGAATGATAAAATAGCTTGAATTCTTGGATCACGAGCCAATCACGAACAACGAGACACCACCTCTGCAGTGAGGTAACTGTGTAACCAGGGATTGCAAAATAAGACCGATTTATGTATTCGGGTACATGACATTCATTATTAGATTACATATATATATATATATATATATATATATATCTATATATATATATATATATATATATATATATATATATATATATATATATATATATATATATATATATATATATACACATACATACATACAAGACAAGCCACAGGGGGGGGGGGAATCTATAGCTCAAGTACTCTCACACTTCTCAGTGCATCATCAGGAGCTGTGCAATGTTGCAAAGGAGCAACCAAAGCAGGGAGAGAGGTCTCAGTAGCGTAGTTGGCACCGGCCACGGTTACCCTTAGACTGGGTTAGTGGTTGGTGCCAACCACTAACCCAGTCTAAGGGTAACCGTGGCCGGTGACACCTACGCTACTCTGAGACCTCTCTCCCTGCTTTGGTTGCTCCCTTGCAACATTGCACAGCTCCTGATGATGCACTGAGAAGTGTGAGAGTGCTTGAGCTAAAGATTTCAACCCCTCCCTCCCCCGTGGCTTGTCCTGCATAGTCAAGATCGCCTGTCTGAGATTGTTTGCATATAAGACATGTGAGGCTTCTTCAGTCGAATACAGATGTGACTAACAAACTGGAGACAGTTAAAGAAGTTTGAGGTATTCACTCCTTCAGCCATGACAAAAAGTTATTCAGTTTTGTGAAGCTGATCACTTTGATCGGTTTTGTTTACGTGTGGTAGGATAATACTTCAACCATACCTTGGGCACTGGTAAAATACTAACTAATAGATACAAAAAAAAGTAACTGATATAAATGTAAAAACTGTTTCACCTTGTGTTAGTCTCGAGTGGTCGAAAATGCAGCAGCAGGTCTCAATCAGCACTCACTTGTTGAGTCCCCTGTCGCACCTGCGCGAGCTGAATAGTTTTTTTTATATATATTTTATTTAAAACGTAATATTACAACATAAAAAATAAATATATAGAAAATCACCATCCCTTAAACAGGCATCCAAATGAGAATTCATAAGCACAGTACACCATGAATTGGTCAACATTCCGACAGTTGCTATATACACTTCGAGTCACCTAGGATGTTCATCATGCATAAAAAAAATCAGATAAGAGCTTTGTGGCCACATATGTCATCCTAGTACAAAAATGCACTAAAAGACATGCTATTATAAATCATATACCCCTATCTCCTCCACCATAATAGATATTATATAATCACATAGCTAGACCTATAGCATATATGTTTAGGAACATATTTTATAATATTTAAAACATTATGACAAAATATAAAACATCAATACACAATGTTACATTACAGTGGTTCAAACCCATAATAACAATATATAAATGAAAACAAAACATAGAACGTAAAACGCTAACACAATGGAGCATAGTTTAACATGCAGACATAAAACAGATGCTCATGGAAAACTAGAAATGAAACATGATAACAACCCGTATACAACATCACTGAGCAAATAATTACTATAAGAATACAACACACACTACAACCCCCCCCCCCTTGCCCCCCTTATTCCCAACAGCTGTATCTGCCGTCACCATCATAACCAAGACTATAAAATAACATTAATTAACATGGTTGAAATTAGGAACATTCTGAAACACGTTTCATACATAACCAAATTCCTGCATAACCCAGGAAAGACAAAAACATAAACACATGTATAACATACGTACAAAAACCACAATGAATACAGCGGTATACATAGACACAACATACCTCTCCAAAAGCGTAATTAAACCCCTACATTACAATACAGTATAATAAAATAGTCTACGGAAACATACCATCACTTCATAGAAGTACTAAGTATTAATAATAATATATAAAAATTAAAATCCAATAAAATCCAAAAAAAGAACATAAATCAACATATCTTAATACAGAAGCTTTCTTAAACATGTTTCATACACAGCCACACCCAGCAAGACACATAGCCACACCCTGCAAGACACAGCCACACCCTGCAAGACACATAGCCACACCCTGCAAGACACATAGCCACACCCTGCAAGACACATAGCCACACCCCTGCAAGACACATAGCCACACCCTGCAAGACACATAGCCACACCCTGCAAGACACAGCCACACCCTGCAAGACACAGCCACACCCTGCAAGACACATAGCCACACCCTGCAAGACACATAGCCACACTCCTGCAAGACACATAGCCACACTCCTGCAAGACACATAGCCACACTCCTGCAAGACACATAGCCACACTCCTGCAAGACACATAGCCACACCCTGCAAGACACATAGCCACACCCTGCAAGACACATAGCCACACTCCTGCAAGACACATAGCCACACCCCTGCAAGACACATAGCCACACCCTGCAAGACACATAGCCACACCCTGCAAGACACATAGCCACACCCTGCAAGACACATAGCCACACCCTGCAAGACACATAGCCACACCCTGCAAGACACATAGCCACCCTGCAAGACACATAGCCACACCCTGCAAGACACATAGCCACACCCTGCAAGACACATAGCCACACTCCTGCAAGACACAGCCACACCCTGCAAGACACATAGCCACACCCTGCAAGACACAGCCACACCCTGCAAGACACATAGCCACACCCTGCAAGACACATAGCCACACTCCTGCAAGACACATAGCCACACCCCTGCAAGACACATAGCAACACCCCTGCAAGACATAGCCACACCCCTGCAAGACATAGCCACACCCCTGCAAGACACATAGCCACACCCTGCAAGACACATAGCCACACCCTGCAAGACACATAGCCACACCCCTGCAAGACACATAGCCACACCCCTGCAAGACACATAGCCACACCCTTGCAAGACACATAGCCACACCCCTGCAAGACACATAGCCACACCCCTGCAAGACACATAGCCACACCCCTGCAAGACACATAGCCACACCCCTGCAAGACACATAGCCACACCCCTGCAAGACACATAGCCACACCCTGCAAGACACATAGCCACACCCCTGCAAGACACGTAGCCACACCCCTGCAAGACACGTAGCCACACCCCTGCAAGACACGTAGCCACACCCCTGCAAGACACATAGCCACACCCCTGCAAGACACATAGCCACACCCCTGTAAGACACATAGCCACACCCCTGCAAGACACAGGAAGTACATTTGTTAAAAATGATACATTAGCATAATAAGAACCTTCACAGTCATCTTGCACACAAGAGGCTCACGGTCACTTAAAGTACCAGACTTCATACCTTGCTAAATTAAAGCTCCATCTTACTCATACCAGTTTCTCAACCCCTCACTTCGCATAACACATGTCATTAAAAATTCCCTGACACCAAGCCACTCACTTGACCCCACACAGCTCGCATTACACCTCTTGCCCTCCAAATGCACCAATCACGCCCGCGCCTTCCTCAAGAAGCCAGCCTCGTCACGTCCCCTGAATCTGTAATGCCCATAAGTCCTCCACTGTAAAGCTACGATATCCATCTGAAAATTTGGAATACCATCTATTCCCAGTGATATCCTTATTCCTCCTTTGTGTCCCATAAAATATCGCTGCCAGGGCCCTAATTCGCTCCCCCACCGGCGCTCTCCGTAAAACCCACGAAGTATACACGAAGTCGGCTACCAGATAACCCATCGCATTTTCTACCGGCACCCCCCCCCCCCCCACACCCAAGCTTAATGCCTGTAGAACAGAAATACCACTCCCACCCACCATACGTAAAACTCTGCCAAACCACTCTCTCACTGGTTCCAACCTTTCACAAGAATATACTGCAAAATACAGAGTTGAGTTACTTGTTTTGGTGGGGTGACCACAACATCCAAAGGGATGCAGCCACTCATTCTCCCTCTTCCCTCCGGCCATACAATCTCTCTCCCAGTACTCATCTCACACACAAAGGGATCAGGGATCACTCCCAGGCATGGGTGACACGTTGGGCATGTTTTCTTATATACCTACTTATCCAGAGGTAAGTAGGTACCTGGGTGTTAATCGACCGTTGTGTGGGTCGCTTCCTGGAAGGGTGGGGGGGGGCAAGCTTAAAAGACCCCAATGGAAATAAGAGTCCTCGATAACGCACTGACTTCACTGGGTTATCCTGGGTGGCTAACCCTCCCCTCGGTTAAGAATGTAAGCAATACGTTGTCTAACTTGTCTTCTGCATCGCTATGCTTAGCGTGGTTTAGTGGATTTAGTCGGGTGAGGTCAAGCTTCCACTGATTCTTACACCCATGCTAAAACCCTCACATCCATGCACTGATTCTCACACACTTGCACAAACCCTCCCATACACCGAATCTCACACCCATGCAAAGGCCCTCCCACCCATACATTAATTCCTACACCCATGCACAAACCCTCTCATCCATACACTGATTTTCACACCCATGCATTGATTCTCACGTCCATGTACAGACCCTCTCATCCATACACTGACTCACACCCAGGCGCAGACACACCCATACACTGCCACACCCTTGAAAGTCAACTACTCAACTACTCTACCCTAACCTAACGTACCCTAATTACAGAACCCATGTCAAAGGAGCCCAAAAACTCGCAGTCCTGTGTGCTATCCACAATCAACGTACCCTAAATTAACCTAACTTACCCTAACTTGCAATAATTTAGGCTAACTAACCATAACCTAATATTTCTCTTACCTGTGTCTTCTTTGCACCTCCCTTCCTCCTGCTTTAACAATTTCACCTTTATAAGTTGCTGCATAATCTTCGCTCCCTTCATTTTCCTTGTCTCATTCCTCATATTTGCTTCTCATTGTTCACATTTTTTTTGTTCTTTCCGTTCATCAACTTCACCCTGATATTTTTATTTTCTCAATCCTCTCGCTTCCTCCTCCTACCCTTGCTTCCTCCTCTCCTTTCTCTGCCTTCCCAGTTCCCTTTCGCTTCCTCTTCTCACTTACCATTCTTCCACTAACTTTCTCCCTCCACTTCCATCCCCTTTTCCCTGCTCTAATTCTATTCTCCTCTCTCCCTTCTTCTCTCCCTGCGTCTCTTCACGATGGGTCGTCCCTCCCGGACCATTACCTCCTGTGTCATATACACCATTCTCTCGCTCCGACTATCAGCAGTTATAACTAAGTCTCCAGTTAAGATTTAAGTCATAAAACGCCTTAACGGGGCTGACATGCACCATAACGGGG
>NC_091360.1:4381076-4406076 GCF_038502225.1 Cherax quadricarinatus | reverse complement strand
AAAAGTCGAGGATTCCATATCCTATTTCCTTCCAATTTTCGGCTGTGACACTTACTTCCTCCCAACAAATACGGTTTATCGCAGATGGTGAGTGTAGAACAAGCAGAGGAAGGCAGGGTAATTGGGGCTCTGTGGAGTGGACAGTGTGAAGGAGGCTGATATAGCAAGGATCAAGTGGCTTAGATGCATCTTACAGACCTCGGCACTAGTTTCTCTCAGGCTTACACTGCTGGGTCATCTTGTTCCTCCTCCAACCTATATTCTTTTACCTCGAGTGACAGTCGTACAAATTTTGATCATAGTAGACGTAACGTGGCCGTATTTTTAATTTCACTATTTGTGGTTAAATATACGTATTTCTATTTATTTATTATTATTATTATTATTATTATTATTATTATTATTATTATTGCATATATGGCGGAAGCGCTAAACCAGTAGGGTTCTTACAGGGCCTGGAGGAATGGCAAGCATTCAGGCTCGAATCAAGGAATTAAACCTTCATCTAATGAATTAAACCTGGAGCCCCCCTTTAGGAGACACGTTTATTAAGAGATATTGTAATCTCTACTAACATAACCTAACCTACTCTAGCCTAACTATAAGTGAAGAAAATAGGATTTGTAACTTTACACGAAACATTAAGACATTAACATAGAGAATCTCTTGTAAAATTTTAGAGAGAGATTTATCTCAGCCACTGCGAGATCCCATAAAGATATCTTCCATATACCATAATCTCAGAGTTCTATTTCAATGCAGGAAAGAGGCACAGTAGGTGAATTTCCAAATTGTCAAGTCCCACAGCTGCTAAGTGCTCAGCCCTCTCAAGATGTCCAGGAGCTGGAGACCAATACTTGGGTTGTTTTCTTACACCTGCTGTCCCTGTTCAACTAGCAGCAAGTAGGTACCTGTGTGTTATCCGACTACAGTGGGTCGCATCCTGGGGGATAAGATTAACCTAATTTGCCCGAAATGCTCTTCATAACCAGGGGCTTTCAATATACTATATCACTGATGTCAGATAGGTCTGTATGAGTCGTTTCAAATACTTGTAGAAATAAAGATTATTATTATAATTATTCGCCAGGGACAATTCCCTATCGTGGACCATAATCTGATGGTGACAAGTCAGTGGCTCCCGAGGGAGTGTCGAGATGCAGTCGACTACTACTCATACTCTTGAGCAGAATGAGAAGTACTAGTATGGTATGGATATGAAATCAAGCTATTAAACAACAAATTCTAATCCTCTGAATCAAAATCCCTTTACTAGCATCAAGAGATGATCTTAAAGGTTCGGCCATGTAAAAAAGAAGAGGAAAGAGATAAAATAAAAGAATTCACAATATTTTTCAGGTGTTTGAGGCCTGGAATATAAGTTTCATAAAACAGAAAAAAAGATTAATTGTTACTAATACGAAGAGGCAACATGATGCCTGCCTACCTTTGTTTACTCTCAGACATTTACAAAGGAAGCAACCAAAAATTTCGTTCTCGTCCCATAACGAGGCCATTTTTTGGAGTAGTATTGTGATTATTTAGAATGTCTTGTGAGTTATGGGGCTATTACAGTACCAGCTTTGCTAGAGCCAGTGAAATAGTTGAGAAGCAGCTGTGCAACATTTCCGCAAGGGATGCGATATATAGACCGAGCACACACACACACACACACACACACACATATGTATATATATATATATATATATATATATATATATATATATATATATATATATATATATATATATATATATTGTGCACACATTTCCTACACACTAGCATCTTGGGGCTTGAAACTAAATTGCTAGTTTTCCAGCCAACCAGAAGAATTAGAGTTATGGTGTGTCAGACCTTCACGCGAACGAAATAATATATTTAATGTAAATCTGTAATATATCTGTAATATAAGTTGGCCTTGGTCTGAGGTCTTCTTCAGAGTACACACTGAGTGAGAAATGGACATGTTATCCGGTAATGTTTGGGTGGGAGACAAAAGGAGTATCCGGGCTTAGTGGACCCTGTAAAAGAGGCAGAGCTTGTTTAAAAATCGTATATTTTGTTGTGGTGTGCATGCCCTTGCGGGCGGATCACTCCCGTAGTGTGTGGATTCCAGTTAAACTCGGTACTGAGAGGTACTTTCTTAACGCAAACTTGAATGCTACGTTGGGTTTTAGGTGACCTTACTGGGTTTTAGCTGACTTGACCACACGGAGAAGACCCTGGCCTGCATCCACCCGACGGTCCTACCTGCACCTGTCCTTTTGAAATATTAAAGATGGGTTGTTGGTCGACTGATGCTGTTTCTTGTTTTTGGTATAGCAGGGGTTGGTTGGTTTATCTGATTTGAAGGTTATTGACTAAACGAGGGCCATTAAGGTTTCATGTCACCTGTATACCACCAGTCAAGAATATTTGAATCCTCTAAATAGGGAATATACATTTTGCATTGTATATTCAATGAGAGATATACATCTCTCACTGTACATTCACCAAGTGATACACACCTCTCTGCTTATATATTTACTGTGAAATACAAACCACTCTGTGTATATACAGTGACAGATGCAAATCTATCAGTATATATATAGTGAAATAGAAACCAGTATACATATATGCTCTGAAAGATACACACCTCTCGGTGTATATGTACATACCCTTGCTGAATCTTTGTCTGCCGACCAGGTAATATATTCAAGGCAGACAGCGAGTGTAACTGTATATAATCCTTCAGGGATACTAGCTAACTTTCATCACATTTTGCAGGCAAATCTGAAGCACCTAAACTACTTTGCAATATGTTAAATCTGTCTCCATTGTAATATTGGTGTTCGGTTGTCCAACCGGCACTTGTCCAACCTGGACAAGTGCCAATATAATGCCAGGACAAGTACCACTATAATACCAGGACAAGTGCCAATATAATACCAGGACAAGTGCCAATAAAATACTTGGATAATAGCAAGACTAATATTTTAATGTGGCACTATACTGTAATGCTCTAATATGTGCCGGAATAATATTTTTTAAACGTAGCAATATAATACTTATACAAGTATCATTGAAATAATGAAATTCAACATTACAAGATGTTTAATGCATAGCAAAAAGTAGTGATATATTCACCCAAAAAAAAACTCGTGCGAACTGAGATTATTAAAAAACTTTTATTTTTCATATTCCCTTAATGAAAAGGTGAATTTAATAAGTCTTACCGGACAATCTTAGAAGATATTTTAGTTCCAAAGTTCAACAGATGTTAGAGGAGAATCTATATTGTCTCCAAATAGTGCTTTATAACGTTATTATTGTTATTATTATTATTATTATTATTATTATTATTATTATTATTATTATTATAAGTAAGCGCTTGAAAAAACTCTAACGTAACGCGTTCCATTCGAAGTCTCTTCTACAATTAGTCTCTTGACTCAAGAAATCGTAATGACACGATTGCAAACAAACCATACCCCCGGCCGGGATTGAACGCGACGGGCTGGAGTTTTGAGACTCTATGACGGGGGTATGATTAGTCTCTTCTTTCGTATCATCAGCAGGACGCTAGTGTTTCCCACTTTTACACCGTCAAGCTTTTGTAGTCTGTCCGAGCCCTTCTGCTGGCTTTACAGAACAACCAGTTTAAAAATTATGTATTACATGATGCAAATAAGCAAAGGACATCCTCCACCCTCTCCCCCACCTCTCTCTATCTCTCTCTCTCTCTCTCTCTCTCTCTCTCTCTCTCTCTCAGCATAATGCTCAGACAAGGTAGTATCGAGGTGTTAGAATATTACAAGATTGGAAACGACAGCGTTACACTACCCCACAGGAGCTATACATATAACCTGTCGAATAGCAATCAGGTGAGTGTCGATTCATCCTGTCTATTGACTCCCGCGTCTCTGATACACTGAACACGATACGTTACAAATACTTTACTGCCTCGTAGCTCATTGCTCACACCTCTACGTCACAAAGGAAGCACCCGAGTTCAATCTTGGGCGAGTCGGAAACCACCTAAAAAGTTTCTCTGGTCAGCTGTCGATAAATGGGATTGTTTTATATTCGACAGGTGCATTAACCTAGTAAGAGTGTCATTCGCGGATAGCGAATGGAGACTAGAGCCTCCACCACTTATTGTGAAGAGTGATCCGTATGAGTTCAACAACAACAACAACAACAACAACAACAGCAACAACAACAACAACAGCAACAACAACAGCAACAACAACAACAACAACAACAACAACAACAACAACAACAACAACAACAACAACAACAACAACAACAACAACAACAACAACAACAACAACAACAACAACAACAACAACAACAACAACAACAACAACAACATTAATAATAACAATAATTAATAATTAATAATAATTCAGTACTCACCCAACCAAACGATTATAATTACAAGATATCTACCACTCAACATACTTAATGAGTCTCAGTGCATTACGCATGTTTGGAAAGAGCGAGGTATGGCCCATTAAATTTCTCCTACACACGTTAGAGTCTCCACTAGTTGCTTCCTTGCTAGTGCTTTTGTTAAGTACAAAGTCTATCGACTGCGCGAGGGACAAACACACATTCATATACTAAGAAAAACATCCGTACAGGAGCTTAAAGCTGATAGAACAAAAAAATAAATTTATATTTATCAGAAAGGGTACATTTGTGTTTTAATTACAGCAAATGTAAGAGCTGGATGTTTTTCATGTTATATATAATGTCAGGCAAATCCCCAGGCTGCTTTGATACTGGATTATTCTTTCCACTAGAAAGTTTACATTGAAGACGTGAATAAAAATAGTATATTGTTTGACACCTGATGTTTTCGTTTTTCGAAATTATTTATGCAGCTCACTCTTTTTTAGAATTTTAGAGTAGGGATGAAGATATTTAGTTTTGTTTGTGGTCTGTTTTGAGAAAATCGCGGTTTCTGAGTGACTAATTACATTTTTATACTTTTTAAATGTAACATGCGTTTAATAAATACAGGAATAGGTAGATAGTTTTTCAGAAGTAGTATGTAATAGATTTACATTTATTAAGAGCTAAATGCACTTGTTGTTGTCGATTTGTCTGTCAAAATCTACTGACATGGCTCTTAGCCACGTTGTGACATGGTAAGTGGGTCGTTATAATCATCATGAGAAACTAAGTCAATTCCCCCCGCCATAGGGCTGGGAGAATTGACCTGAAGAATACTCACCGTGCCCCTGAGAAAGGGCTGTAAACTATACATCACTTTACCAACTTTGACACTCCTTCGGGAGTCGCTGGCGGGTCACCACATGGAGGAGACCCGAGCCAGGACCCGTCCTGGCAAGTCTACATGAGTATGAACATGAGTCAGTGATTAATTATTCGTATGTTCTTGACTCGACGATGTTCTTGGAAGGTTAGTAAATAAGGCACATAAACCTACTTGAGGCTTTATCAAGTACCAAGTACTTATTCCAGGTACTTGGTACCGCTTTATGAACATATAACGCAGTATTAATATTTTTTTTCTGTGTCTTATAATTTGTTGACTATCCAGATGTTAACTTCTTAGCTGGTTAATTCACGCTGAAATCCTAACAAGTTATTTTCAAGTTTTCCATTTAACATAAGTAACATATTATCATTTCCATTTTAAATATCGTGAAAGCAAAGAAAGAAACAAAGAAACAGTGTAAATTGTTCACTCTTTCCAATGGTTCCATCATGGGACCTTGATAGTTAATAAGCACCTGCTTCGCTGATCAGGAGGAATGCGTATATGGGTTTGTGACATACGCCGAGAAAAATGTAACATACTCTTAGCATGTCACATCCGTAAACATCTCGGTTGTTTAAAGGGGTTTTAAGTCTGTCGACTACACGAGGATCAAAGAATGCATATCACCTCTTCACCACCAGTCAAAAATACTTTAATTCCTAAAGAAGGTGAAGATTGAGACACTTATGCAGCATATAGGAATCTTTATTTAGGAAACGTTTCGCCACACAGTGGCTTCATCAGTCCAATACAAAGAGGAAGGCGTAAGGAGAGGAGGAGTCTACGGCCCTATGCTGTACATTCTACAAGATTGATGACTGAACACATCGACTCCAGGCTGAGGGACTGATTACCTCATTCTCCTCCTCTCCTTACGCCTTCCTCTTTGTATTGGACTGATGAAGCCACTGTGTGGCGAAACGTTTCCTAAATAAAGATTCCTATATGCTGCATAAGTGTCTCAATCTTCAACTTGTCGGTTTTTCAAACCATTTATCACAACTCCTAAAGAAGGTGTTTAAGTAAACTCTCAGTGCATATACAGTGATAGACATGAGCCTGATAGTGTATCTATCCTGTGTGAAGTATTCTTCAGTACTTGATGACTTTATGTAATTGAAGTAATTAAACTCTCAGGGCAGAAACGTCTTCGATAAAGGTGCCATAAGTGAAAGCTTTGTGTTTTGTCCCTTATATTTCTAAATAAATCTGGCGTAAAAAAAAAAAGTGGAGAAGACCGTACTTTTTAACCTCAGTCAGAAACCCTTTTTTTTTTTATCTACTGAAGGTCTCCGACTTCGGCTGAAATATAGCAATTTCGACTGACAAGTGTTTCAATTTTCTGTCCTAGTGATTACTCAATTTTTCATCCATCAGTGTTGACGACACTTTAATCCAAGCTGTCGTGTCGAGCCAATCAGTTCACTGTATTATTTTGGTCGTCATGAAAAGATATTTTGTTGGTAATAAAGTTACATTAATGGATACCTTCAAAAACATGAAATAAATCTGGTTATTTCCTTGTTTACATAGATAAATCTGAGGCTCAGGTACTGATTAGCGTTTTGGAACATTTTAATGCCTCATAAGAACATAAGAACATAAGAAAAAAGGAACACTGCAGCAAGCCTACTGATCCATGCGAAGCAGGTCCATCCCTCCCCGCATTAGCCCAATGACCCACCTAGTCAGGTCACTTCCACTTAAGGAAGGAGTAAGGCTTCAGACCTAGTAGCACAAGCTAGTCAGGTCCAACTCACACCCACCCACTCCCATTCATGTATTTATCTAACCTATTTTTAAAACTACACAACGTTTTAGCTTCTATAACTGTACTCGGGAGTTTGTTCCACTCATCCACAACTCTATTACCAAACCAGTGCTTTCCTATCATGGGAAAGACACCTCGAGTAACATCCTTCCTTCGTCAGTCTAGGCTGACACTAAGCGTTACGCTGCTGACAACAGTACAAAATAGATACATTTTACACAAAATAAACACCTGCAATAACCCGTAGAAGAAGGACCCAGATAGACCAGGGAAAAAGGAATCAATGTTAGTGCTGTTTAAGAAGTCGCTTGTAACCCGTGAGGATCAAACAGTTGAAAAAAAACAAGTGGCTAACGCGTCTGTCTGGAGTTTTATAACTCTCTGATCGCGGGTTCTAACCCCGCCCGTGGTATGGTTTATTTGCAATCGTGTCATTACGATTTCGTGAGTCATACAGTTGAAGGTTGAGACACTCGTACAAAATGGTGTATTTTTTCCTTGAGTGAGTAATAGGGGTAATTGGGTTTGTTCCGAGGAAATGGAAGATTGGTTGATTTTAATGGATCAAGGTCCCTCCATTCGCATCAAGGAGGCTCTGGTGAAAAGTACGACCGGAACTTAGAGAAGACACGTTGCGGGACAAGATTATATTTGGGCTAACGTTCCGCTCTGTGTAAAGCTTGATAAATCTCCAATAGAGCTAAACGTTGCAGCACAGAATGACCTAAATCGTGTCTTTTAGCAGTGTCTGTAATACATATTTTAATACAAATCGTAGATTTGCAAATACAGTGCTGCAAGTTTTGTCTCACTAATACTTCAACAATTCATATATACCTATACTTATTTACACAATTCGTATATACCAACATTTATTTACACAATCCGTATATACCAGCATTTATTTACTCATACCATATATACCAGTAACTATTTACTCATGCCATATATACCAGCATATATTTACAATTTACGCAATTCGTATTAACCAACATTTACTTACACAATCCGTATATGTCAACTTGCATTTACACAATTTAAAACAAAAGTTCACGTAAAACAGCATGAACCAATTATATTGCATGATGGTGCATTTTTCCTTGCCATGTAATGGGTGACATAAACAACTGCAATAATACTCCAGTATAAACGGGACCAAATGCCTGAATTCGCTGCTGATATTTTTTAAATCGTTTATCAGCAATAGCGCTGCCTGCCTATTGTGTTAGATGAAAGCTTCGACTGCTGTTGTCTCTTTCAAAGTCAACCTTTGGAGCTCAGTTGATCGGCCTTTGGAGCTCTATTGATCTTTTTTTTTGGGGGGGAGGGGATTGAACTTAGTATGCTTGTAACCCTGAATGTTGAATATGTTGTTAATTTGATAAATTGGTATTTACGTACTGTATAGTTAGCAGTGAGAGATAATTGTTATTTCTGATTATGGTAATGATTGTGATTTTGTGTCTGTGCGAGTGTGTTTATGTTTGTGTGACTGTGAGTGTAAAAATGGTGGACAAATGTCCTTACACCTGTTGCTCCTGTTCACCTGGCAATAAATAGGTGCCTGGGAGTTAGCCAACACAGTGACAATAAGCCACTCTAATTGCCTTTCCTGGGTTATCCTGGGTTATCAACCTTTCAGGATAATAATTCGAAAGAAACCTTCTCCATCATGGAGATAATTTTCCTGTACAAGGAATAGGCTATCCTGAGAGACGTCAGTTCTCAAGTGTAAGCAAGTTCAGGTCTGCCGGAAGGAAACTTTGAAACTTCCGTAGCTGATGAATTTTTAACGGAATACTTGATGATATCATTATTAGCCTACTAAAGCCTACCAGATCAAGCTGACAGATTTCAGCACCTTGTGCGAGTCCCGCCCTGCCTGATGGAAATTATTATAATCATGGGGGAGCAATAAACCCGTAGGATTATACAGCGCAAATGGGGGGGATATGGGAGGCATTCAGGCTCAATTCAGGGAACTGGAGCACAGATCCAATTCCCCAGATCAAGAGCCCCTCACCAGCCTCGAGGAAACTCGTTTGAGGGGTGTGATGGAACGTGACAGGGGAAACTGCTAGCTTTTGTTAGCAGTGTAACTATCATAGAGGAAATAAAATTGTGATTAACCTCTCATTTTGCAGCGAAATTCTTTCACGTCAATTCTTCTGCAACTGAAGACTAATCAGAATATATGTCATAGTACTATGGATAAAATGTTTTACAACCAACCCACGTATTGGAGACGAGTCTTAAGACAATGTTGGGGTCGGTTCCAAACCGTTATCAAGTCACGATTACCTTTATCAAGTCACGATTACCTTTATCAAGTCAC
Organism: Cherax quadricarinatus; assembly: GCF_038502225.1. NCBI lineage: Eukaryota > Metazoa > Arthropoda > Malacostraca > Decapoda > Parastacidae > Cherax > Cherax quadricarinatus. The sequence goes on along the minus strand of NC_091360.1, from coordinate 4,396,698 downwards.
GATTACCTTCTACCCACTAGTAATTCAAACAAAGAAAAACAATAAAATGATTTAATGTCAATTTAATGGTTCGATTTAATATCTACCACATTATGTTTCCGGGCCTTTATGAATAATTTTAAGCACTAAATCCATGTGGATCATTCAGCGCAAGACGTGGTGGAGGCTTGATCCTCCGTCTGTTGAGCGCGAGGTAGACGTGCTTACTATTTCTATATACTTACTTAACCATTTGTCTGGTAATTCCAAGAGGCTTTTATCTGCTATCTAACAGCCTTTCATGCATAGTAGCTGTTACACTTCTCTATGGTGAAGAAGAGACACTTATTGTTGAATAAGTGTTGTGACAACTTCCCTTCTGTCAGGAGCTTAATTAATCCATAAACTGACATGATCATGTTCTACGTAGAGCGGAACGTTGCCGCTGTCTTGTCTCCACTCGGAGAGGGTAAGAGATCTATATCAGTGTTATATATTCAGAGAAATGTGCTAATAAGACAATATGCAGTTTAAGGCATTTTACTGAAAAGATGTTTCGTCCACCAGGCACTTTACTCATCTCTGCCAGAAATGTTGCTGTCCCTGGTGAGTGAAACGTATTGTTAATAAAATGTAGTAAACCTCTTATTGTGTTTTGTTAAGAACGACAGAACAACACTAATGGAATACACGTTGGACACCTTAATGTTTACTTACTGTGTGTGCGTGTGTGTGTGTGTGTGTGTGTGTGTGTGTGTGTGTGTGTGTGTGTGTGTACTCACCTAGTTGAGGTTTCAGGGGTCGAGTCCAAGCTCCTGGCCCCGCCTCTTCACTGGTCGCTACTAGGTCACTCTCCCTGAACCATGAGCTTTATCGCACCTCTGCTTAAAGCTATGTATGGATCCTGCCTCCACTACATCGCTTCCCAAACTATTCCACTTCCTGACTACTCTGTGGCTGAAGAAATACTTCCTAACATCCCTTTGATTCATCTGTGTCTTCAGCTTCCAACTGTGTCCCCGTGTTGCTGTGTCCAGTCTCTGGAACATCCTGTCTTTGTCCACCTTGTCAATTCCTCTCAGTATTTTGTAAGTCGTTATCATGTTGTCCCTATCTCTCCTGTCCTCCAGTGTCGTCAGGTTGATTTCCCTTAACCTCTCCTCATAGGACATACCTCTTAACTCTGGGACTAGTCTTGTTGCAAACCTTTGCACTTTCTCTAGTTTCTTTACATGCTTGGCTAGGTGTGGGTTCCAAACTGGTGCCGCATACTCCAATATGGGCCTAACGTACACGGTGTATAGGGTCCTGAACGATTCCTTATTAAGATGTCGGAATGCTGTTCTGAGGTTTGCTAGGCGCCCATATGCTGCGGCAGTTATTTGGTTGATGTGCGCTTCAGGAGATGTGCCTGGTGTTATACTCACCCCAGGATCTTTTTCCTTGAGTGATGTTTGTAGTCTCTGGCCCCCTAGACTGTACTCCGTCTGCGGTCTTCTTTGCCCTTCCCCAATCCTCATGACTTTGCACTTGGTGGGATTGAACTCCAGGAGCCAGTTGCTGGACCAGGTCTGCAGCCTGTCCAGATCCCTTTGTATTTCTGCCTGGTCTTCAATCGAATGAACTCTTCTTATCAACTTCACGTCATCTGCAAACAGGGACACCTCGGAGTTTATTCCTTCCGTCGTGTCGTTCACAAATACCAGAAACAGCACTGGTCCTAGGACTGACCCCTGTGGGACTCCGCTGGTCACAGGTGCCCACTCTGACACCTCGCCACGTACCATTACTCGCTGCTGTCTTCCTGATAAGTATTCCCTGATCCATTGCAGTGCCTTCCCTGTTATCCCTGCTTGGTCCTCCAGTTTTTGCACTAATCTCTTGTGTGGTACTGTGTCAAACGCCTTCTTGCAGTCCAAGAAAATGCAGCCCACCCACCCCTCTCTCTCTTGTCTTACTGCTGTCACCATGTCATAGAACTCCAGTAGGTTTGTGACACAGGATTTCCCGTCTCTGAGACCATGTTGGCTGCTGGTGATGAGATCATTCCTTTCTAGATGTTCCACCATTCTTCTCCTGACAATCTTTTCCATGATTTTGCATGCTATACATGTCAGTGACACTGGTCTGTAGTTTAGTGCTTCATGTCTGTCTCCTTTTTTAAAGATTGGGACCACATTTGCTGTCTTCCATGCCTCAGGCAATCTCCCTGTTTCGATAGATGTATTGAATATTGTTGTTAGGGGTACACATAGTGCCTCTGCTCCCTCTCTCAGGACCCATGGAGAGATGTTAACTGGCCCCATTGCCTTTGAGGTATCTAGCTCACTCAGAAGCCTCTTCACTTCTTCCTCGGTTGTGTGTACTGTGTCCAGCACATGGTGGTGTACCCCACCTCTCCGTCTTTCTGGAGCCCCTTCTGTCTCCTCTGTGAACACTTCTTTGAATCTCTTGTTGAGTTCCTCACATACTTCACGGTCATTTCTTGTTGTCTCTCCTCCTTCCTTCCTTAGCCTGATTACCTGGTCCTTGACGGTTTTCTTCCTGATGTGGCTGTATAACAGCTTCGGGTCAGATTTGGCTTTTGCTGCTATGTCGTTTTCATATTGACGTTGGGCCTCCCTTCTTATCTGTGCATATTCGTTTCTGGCTCTACGACTTCTCTCCTTATTCTCCTGGGTCCTTTGCCTTCTATATTTCTTCCATTCCCTAGCACACTTGGTTTTTGCCTCCTTGCATCTTTGGGTGAACCATGGGCTCATCCTGGCTTTTCCATTATTCCTGTTACCCTTGGGTACAAACCTCTCCTCAGCCTCCTTGCACATTGTTGCTACATATTCCATCATCTCATTAACTGGCTTCCCTGCCAGTTCTCTGTCCCACTGAACCTCATTCAGGAAGTTCCTCATTCCTGTGTAGTCCCCTTTCCTGTAGTTTGGTTTCATTTGTCCTGGCCTTCCTGCTTCCCCCTCCACTTGTAGCTCTACTGTGTATTCGAAGCTCAAAACCACATGATCGCTGGCCCCAAGGGGTCTTTCATATGTGATGTCCTCAATATCTGCACTACTCAAGGTGAATACTAAGTCCAGTCTTGATCGTTCATCCTCTCCTCTCTCTCTTGTAGTGTCCCTTACGTGTTGGTACATGAAGTTTTCCAGTACCACCTCCATCATCTTAGCCCTCCATGTATCTTGGCCCCCATGTGGCTCCAAGTTCTCCCATTCGATCTCCTTGTGGTTAAAGTCGCCCATGATCAGGAGCTTTGCCCTGCATGCATGAGCTCTTCTCGCCACTGCAGCCAGTGTGTCAACCATCGCTCTATTGCTCCCGTCATACTCTTGCCTTGGCCTCCTGCTGTTCTGTGGTGGGTTATACATCACTGCAATTATCACATTGGGACCACCAGAGTGAAGCGTTCCCGCTATGTTATCACTTTCTTCTCCGCTGTCTCCTCTCTCCAGCTCATCAAAATTCCATCGGTGTTTGATCAGTAATGCCACTCCTCCACCCCCCCTGTTCCTTCTGTCTTTTCTCAGGATCTGGTATCCCGCTGGAAAGATGGCATCTGTTATCATACCTGTAAGCTTGGTTTCTGTGATCGCTATGATGTCTGGTGATGCCTCTTTGACTCTTTCGTGCCACTCCTCCCACTTGTTTGTTATTCCATCAGCGTTTGTGTACCATACCTTCAGTTTCCTTTCCAACACTGTGGTTTGGGGGGCCTGTGGGGGTGGGAGACCTGGTAGCATACTGTGAGATTCTATGGTTGGGGGTTGGGTGGAAGCTGTGGGTATGGATTGTATTGTGTGTTGGGATGGTGTGATAGGTTGTGGGGTTCTGAGGATAGTTGTGTGTGTGCTTGCCCTTGCTGCTCTGTTCTGCTCTGACTGACCTCTGCTGGTTCCATCCTTGCCTCCTTTCCTAGCTCCTTTCGCTTTTTTGTCCTCTCCCTCAGCTGCTGTCTCTCTGTTTGTGTTCTGTCTCTGTCTAGGAACACCTTCTTGTACTCTTCCGAGCTTTTCAACCGTGGTTTCTCTTGGAGGATCCTGTTCTGCACTGTTTCTGTCCTGAGAATCAGCTTGATCGGTCGGTTTCTCCCCTTCAAGTACCCCCCTATCCTCTGAAAATTTACAATCTCATCCATGTCTTCTCCCCCTATTTCCATGATGATTTTCTCAATCTCCTTTCTTTCTTCCTGCCGTCTTTCAGTGTGTGTCCTTTCCTCTCTCTCCCGAAGCCCATGGATAATCACTGATTTTGCCCTTTCCTTCTCCCATTGCCTCTCCCTCTGTGACTCTGGTTCCTGTCTGTATGTGGTCATTTTCTCCCTTGATTTTTCTAGTGGCTCTTGGTAGCATGGTTGTGCCTCAGCATTCGACCTATCTCCCTCTCCATCTGCACCCATCTGCTCTTCCCTTCCACTCCCTGGCCCTTCTTTGCAGGCTGATATGATCTTAGCATAATTCATATCTCCTTCCTTCCTGTTCAGCCTCTCATCTTCGTATGGTGTGTCTTCTCTGGTCACTGCCCCTGAGACTTGCTTAAGCCTGTTTACCTCAAATTCTAGGACCTTTACCCTGGCTACTGCAGTTTCGACTTGTGCCTCCCAATTCTTCGTCTCCTTCTCCAACCTCTTTTCCCATTTCACAGAGAGCTCTTTCTCCATTTTTTCAGAAAGCTCTCCTAATTTTCTCTCCCATTCTTGCTCTATCCTTTTCCACTGTTTCTCCATCCATTCCTCCCTACCAGTACCATTGTCATCTGATCCCTGATTCCTGCGAGTCCCAACCATTTTTTTTTTTTTAGTGAAAGAGAGAAAGAGAAAAAAAGAAAAAGGGGGAGAGAGTGAGAGATAGGGAGAGAGAGAAGGGGAGCCTAGAAGGAGGGGAAAAGAAGGGAAAAAGGGGGAGAAAGTGAGAGAGAGGGAAAAGGTAAGAGAGAGGGGGGAGTGACAAGGGAAGAGAGAGAGAGATAAAAGAAGAGGAAGAGAGAGAGCAAGAGAGGAAGAGAGAGAGAGGGAGAGGGAGAGAGAGAGGAAGAGAGAAAGAGTGAGAGGAAGAGAGAAAGGGGAGAGAAAGAGAGAGAGAGAGAGAGAGAGAGAGAGAGAGAGAGAGAGAGAGAGAGAGAGAGAGAGAGAGAGAGAGAGAGAGAGGAAGAGAGAGGAGAGGGAGAGAGATGGGGGGGAAAGGAAGGGTTATAGGGTCACTTCACAGGAAGGTGTAAAATCCTGTATATGTGTGTGTGTGTGTGTCTGTATGTGTGTGTGTGTGTGTGTGTGTGTGTGTGTGTGTGTGTGTGTGTGTGTGTGTGTGTGCATGTGTGTGTATGTGCATATGTGTGTGTGTGTGTATGTGCATATGTGTGTGTGTGTGTGTGTGTGTGTGTGTGTGTGTGTGTGTGCTACAGCTATTCAAGTGCCTAACAGCAGAGCTGTCCTCATCTAGTGTGTGTGCATATGTTTATGTAAACAGTCCTTATTTCCCACGTATGTACTACATATGTATTGCATATGTACCAGATCTCTTGGTTCCCACTGTACTGCCTTATGCGTTTAAAATTACATTAAAAAATAAATACACTAGGCTTTGCCTATATGCAGCTACCTCTAAATTCTATTAAATGCCAGTAAATGCTGCTTATTCTAATTCTGATAGCTCGAGGAGAGTGACCCCCAATTCCAGCTAGAGACAGGTACTATTGACCCCATGCAACTCAAACTAGGTGAATATTACTTGCGGCTGGCAGTGGAGTAACGTTGCAGGTCTGTCCTGTCCCAGAAGTTGAAGAAGTTTGATGCTTCTCGGTAATTTTTCCACTAACTTCCTGTATGCACTATGGTCTCTAGCTCTTCTAATTTTTTCACTCACTCACTGTATTTACTGACACATCTATACATATCTCTTATCTTCCTGGTCTTGAGTCACACTTATTCTTCAAAATACCCCACAACGTTATTGTGGCAACACTATTTAGGCCTGACACAACCGTTCACCCTTCCAACGGCCCTCACTAAACACTCAGCCAATATTTCCTTTGTTTTCTTTTCTGTGATCACTTATATTTCCTTTTTTCGGGGCTTAAGTGACTATATGCACTCTTATGCGTGCACAGGCCTATATCCCACACTCTATTCCTTATGGCACAGACAGAAATTACCACCAAAACACGAGGTCAAACCGCGTGACTCCTCCACGAGTGTGTGTGTGTGTGTGTGTGTGTGTACACACCTATTTGTACTCACCTATTTGTGGTTGCAGGGGTCGAGTCACAGCTCCTGGCCCCGCCTCTTTGCTGATTCAAATTCAAAGTTTATTCTCTATAAGGATTTCAATGCTGAGTTTACAGAATTTGGTTATTGTGTGGTTTACATGTAGTAAAATAATGATTACAGAGTGTACCACTAGAATACCTAGCATGGCTAGACTTTTCGGGCAGACTTAGTTTAAATCTTAATTTTAAAATATTACAAATTATGAGGTAAGTTGGTATTATGGCTAAGTGACTAAATACTAGTTTGTGAGTTTAGCAATGTGAATGCTTTTGTTTTGGCACAGTACATAGTTTCAGTATTGGAGTATCACAGGATTCATTATTTTAAGATTGAGATTAATATTTCTGTATATGGTCAAATGGGTGAGTGAGTGTAAGTGTGAACCACCAGGTGGTATTCGTGTAGTTAGTTGACGGGGTGTATCAGGGAGATAAGATGTTTTCTAATGATAGTTTTGAAGGTGATGAATGTGTCTGCAGTTCTAGAGTTCTCAGGTAGGGTGTTCCAGATTTTAGGGCCTTTGACATACATTGAATTTTTGTAAAGGTTTAGTCGGACACGGGGAATGTCGTAGAGATGTTTGTGTCTAGTGTTATGCCTGTGGGTTCTGTCACAACTATCAAGAAAGCGTTTTAGGTCAAGGTTGATATTGGAGTTTAAGGTCCTGTAGATGTAGAGTGCACAGTAGTAAGTGTGGATGTACTGAACAGGGAGTAAGTTTAGATCTATGAAGAGTGGGGGGGTGTGTTGCCAGGGATGGGATTTAGTGATTATTCTTACTGCAGCTTTTTGTTGGGTTATTATTGGCTTTAGGTGTGTTGCTGCAGTTGATCCCCAAGCACAAATAGCATAGGTGAGGTATGGATAAATAAGTGAGTGGTATAGTGTGAGAAGGGCATTTTGCGGCACGTAGTATCGTATCTTGGAGAGGATCCCAACCGTTTTGGATACTTTTTTGGTTATGTGTTGGATATGGGTGCTGAAATTCAGGTTGTTGTCAAGGTATAGGCCTAGGAATTTGCCCTCATTATGTCTGGTAATTAGAGTGTTGTCGATCTTAATGTTAATTTGTGCATCTCCTGCTCTGCTACCAAGCATAATATAGTAGGTTTTGTCAGTGTTAAGCGTAAGTTTATTGGCTGTCATCCAAGTCGATATTTTGATCAGCTCCTCGTTAACAATGGTGTTGAGGGTGGCAAGATTAGGGTGAGAGATGACATAAGTCGTGTCGTCAGCAAAGAGAATGGGTTTCAGGTGTTGGGATACATTTGGAAGATCATTGATGTATATGAGGAAGAGCAGGGGACCAAGGACACTTCCCTGCGGAACTCCAGTATCAAGTGGCCGTGTTGTTGATGCTGTGTCTTTAATGGTGACATACTGATACCTATTAGTAAGGTAAGATTTGAAATAAGCAAGCGCATGGCCTCTTATACCGTAATGGTCAAGTTTGTGGAGTAGGATGTCGTGGTCTACTGTGTCAAAAGCTTTTCTTAGGTCAATAAAAATTCCTAGTGGATATTCCTTATTTTCCAATGCTGTGTAAAGCAGATCTAGCATTTTTATGATTGCATCATTAGTGCTTTTATTTTTCCTGAATCCAAATTGGCAGGGGTTGAGTATGTTTTGTGTCGTTATAAATGAATATAGTCTCCTGTGCACGAGTTTCTCAAAGATTTTGGATAGCAATGGTAAGTTTGATATTGGCCTATAGTTGTTTAAGTCTGTAGGGTCACCACCTTTATGTATTGGTGTAACCCTTGCCATCTTGAGTAGTTTCGGGAAGGTGCTAGTTTCTAGTGACTTGTTAAAAAGTAATGAAATAGCATGCGAAAGGACATGGGCCGCTCGCTTGTACAGTAATGGTGGGACATGAGACAGATTCCCTGAGTTATTTTTAAGTGACTTTATAATCTCGGTGACTTCCATGGGCTCAGTTGGTGCAAGATAGAAGGAATTTGAGAAATTCCCATCTAGGTAGTCCCCGGCATGGGCATTGGTATGTGGGATTTTATTGGCGAGATTAGATCCTATGGTTGAGAAGAAGTCGTTTATCTTGTTAGCTGTGTCAGTGGGATGTAGTGGTGTTTCATTAGGTTTAGTTAGGACAATATTCTTGTTTTTTTTTTTCAGTTTGTGGGTCCCTAGAATCTGAGAGAGTGTTTTCCAGGTCTTTTTCATATCTCCTCTAGTGTCTGTGAATCTACTGGAGTAGTATAGTTGTTTGGCTTTTTTTATTACTTTGGTGAGAACTGATGAATAGTGTTTAAGAATATCTTTGTGTATTAAGCCCTGTCTATATTGCTTTTCATATTGGTGTTTCTTGTCAATGGATTTCAGAATGGTGCTGGTTAGCCATGGGCAACCAAGCCGTTTGTTTGTGATCTGTTTCGTTTTTATAGGACAATGGTTGTTGTATAGTCTAAGTAATTTGTTAAGAAAAATGTCTGTCCAGTCATCAATACCATTGGCCTTGGAGAATTCTGTAGGCCAGTCAACAGTCTCTAGGTCAGCTGTGAACTTCCTTATTGAGGCCTCATCATGGAGTCTAAATGAGACTTTGTTGTATTCAAGTGGTGGTTTACTAATGTTTGTCAGGAGGAAGGTAGGGTAGTGGTCTGTAGTGCTATCTGTGATTATCCCTGATTTAAGGGGGGCTAGTATATTGGTCCATATGTGGTCTATTATGGTTGCACTTGTCTCAGTGAGCCTGGTTGGTTTAGTTATTGTTGGTATGAGAAGTGTGTTGTTCATATTGTTGATGAAATCAGTTACAGGCTGATCATCTAGTAAGCCAAGGTTGATGTTGAAGTCTCCAGCTAAGAGAAGGTGGTGCTTATTCATTTGTCTGTTTGTTATTAGTGACTTTAATTTCTCACTGAAATTTGGGATGTTTGTGTGAGGTATCCGATAAATGGCACCGATTGTTAAAGGTGTCTTAAGGTTTTTTACAGTAAAATTAGCAAAAATGTATTCCCCATATTCATCACTAAAGCAAGTGGTGCTAATACAAGATAATTGGTTAGAGTAATAGATTGCAATACCACCCCCAACTTGGTTTGGTCTGCAGTTGTGAATTGCTGTGTATCCTGGTAGAGGGTAGATATCTATTGTGTCCTGCTTAAGCCAGGTCTCAGTAAGAATAATGCAGGAGAAGGGTGTCTTTAGTGATTCAAGGAGTGCCAGGAGGTCATCATAGTGTTTGCTTAAGGACCTGATGTTGTAGTTAAGTACTGATAGACTTTTAGCATTGTTTAGGATAGTGCTGGCTTGTGATGCTGTGTAATAAAGGCAGTTACTTTCCAATAGGTTTTGATTGGGTGTCAGATTATGGAGGTTTAGATCAGGGTCAACGTGATCAATCATCTTCTAGGTTTAAATTATGGTTATTTATATCCTGAGTTGTGTGTTGAGTTCTAGTACTGATATCTGTAGTGGTGGGAAGTTTGGACAAGTATGTAGCTAGAGTATTTTGGTCATATAGAGTATAGTCACTGCTACACATAAAGAAGTTGATGTTGCCTATGTGTTGTGCTGGAATGAACTAAAGTACAATTAGGTATAAACTAGTAATATAAAAATACAAATTAAAAATAGAACAAGACTCTCACTTGAATTGCACTAAGGTCTAATATAATGACTTTTGTGGAGTCTATGTTTTGAGCTAGAATGAGCTATAGTACAACTAGGTTTAATCTAATAATATAAAAATACAAATTAAAAATAGCACCAGTCTCTCACTAGTAATTGCACTATGGTCTAATATAGTGAATTTGGTATTGACTATGTATTGAGCTAGAATGAGCTATAGTACAACTGAGTTTAATCTAATAATATAAAAAAGGCACAAGACTCTCAATTGTAATTGCACTAAGGTCTTATATAAGTTGTTTACAAGAATTAGAGTATAACTAGATTTAAATTGACAGGATAAAATACACAAGTTAAGGTAGCAAAAGAATAATAAAAAAAATGATAAAAATAAAAATGGCAATGACTTGGTTATAATATGCTAGTAAGATGGTAGACAGGATAATATAAAAGTTGTAGTTGAAAATACTAGTTTAAAAAAGTATAGAATAAAAATGGTCAATAAAAGAAGTTTACAATAAGTTTGGTCAATATAGTTTAAAGCAAAATTGGGCAATAAAAGGGATTTTAGAATAAAATTCCCTGCTCCATGAGCTCTATCATACCTCGCCTTAAAACTATGTAAGGTTCCCGCCTCCACTACGTCACTTTCTAGGCTATTCCACGGCCTGACTACTCTACGACTGAAGAAATACTTCCTAACACCCCTTTGATTCATCTGAGTCTTCAACTTCCAATTGTGACCTCTTGTGTCTGTGTCCCTTCTCTGGAACATCCCGTCTTTGTCCACCTTGTCTATTCCGCGCAGTATTTTATATGTCGTTATCATGTCTCCCCTGACCCTCCTGTCCTCCAGTGTCGTCAGGCCGATTTCCCTCAACCTGTGTGTGTGTGTGTGTGTGTGTGTGTGTGTGTGACGTGCCGAATAGGTAAATTTAGTCAGTTAGAAAGAACTCATTTAAAATCAAGCCTTTTCTAAAATTTGGTTAGTGTGGTGATCTAGGTCCCAGAACCTTGATTAATATGATGATCAAGGTTCCAGGACCTTGATTAATATGGTGACCAAGATTCCAGGACCCTGATTAATATATTTATCAAGGTTCCAGAACCGAGACGTGTCCAATAAAACATCCTAACATTTACCTTCTGTTTCTTTTTAGAATAGCAGGTGAGTATTACATAGAATTTCTAACATAAACTCTCAATACTTTAAGAGTATATCTCAGTGCACATACACTAAGAGATACACACCTGTATGTATCTCACTGTGCATATATACTGAGACATGCATATCTCCCTGTATTTACAATAATGACTAAATATATAGTATAATACAGACTTAAGGACATAAAAGTGAGAAAGGTACTTATTTCATAAATTTTTTAAAACTAAAATGAGAAATGAAATTCTTTCCAACTTTAAACAGTGTTTTTGAAAAACTAGCAGATCATAAATTTCATTTATCAGTACCACAATCAACAGTAAATATAACAAATGTACTAATATATCTAAGGTGTTCCCTCACACGCCATTAACTCCATAAAATAATGGGAGACATGAGTACAGGTCACGGGTGGCTGAACTCTACCTCATACAAGGGGAATATAAATCCATAACACTTCATACAGAGAATGACTGAGTGGTCTACAATGCCATCTAGTTGATACAAGGGGACGTCTTTGATGCTTGTGTGTGTGTCTCTGGTGTTTGTAAGATATTAGAATGCGTCTTTGATGTTTGTAAGGTATTAGAATGTGTCTTTGATGTTTGTAAGGTATTAGAATGTGGCTTTTGTGTTTGTAAGGGAGTCTTTTCTGGCATTTGTAAGGTACTGAGCGCGTTTTTGATGCTTGTAAGGTATTAGAGTGAGTTTTTGATGGGTGCAAAGGTATTAGGGTGGGTTTTTGATGTTTGCAAAGGTATTAGGGTACATCTCTGGTGTTTTTCTTTATTTGTCAATCACATTACCATGTATTAGAGTGTTTCGCTAGGGCTTGTCTCGTTATAGAGTGTTTATCTGGTGTCTGTCAGCCATTAGAGTGCGTCATCGATGTTGATGTCAGGTATAAGAATGCGTTTTTGTGTTTTTATATATCAGAAAACGTTCCTGAGAATTTTCCGATATTAGAGCACGTAAACTCGAATGTAATGAAAACGACTGTTGTGTTACAACCTGGGATGTGCAGAAATACCCATAACACCTGGCCAGAATGCCATACACTGAAAGGAGCCGATGTGTTGTATATATAATACCTACGCTACTCTGAGACCTTTCTCCCTGCTTTGGTTGCTCCATTGCAACATTGCACAGCTCCTGATGACGCACTGAGAAGTGTGAAAGTACTTGAGCTAAAGATTTCCACCCCCTCCCGTGGCTTGTCCTGATATATATATATATATATATATATATATATATATATATATATATATATATATATATATATATATATATATATATATATATATATATATATTTATATATATATATCAGTGAGCGTAGAAAGCCAGGCTTTGTCAGTAAGAAATAAATATTCACCTCACGTGTGCATCTCCAATATGCCACTTGTACGTGTGCACCTTGCATGTATGTACCTTGTATGTGTGCACCTTGCATGTGTGCACCTTGTATGTTTGTGCCTGGTATCTGCACCTGGTCGGCGCACCTGGACAGATAAAACATGCAGACTAGAGCACACGGAAGGCTGGAGCTGAATACATCGATCTAATATGAATAGAATTCCAGACTCCAGGGACGTCATAAATACTGACTCCCACGAGAGCACTGAGAACCGTCTCCTGCATGCTGAGCTTACAGCCTCACTTTCTCTGACGGTGTTCTTCTTATAGGAGGAATAATCCTGCCTTGTGTGTGTGTGTGTGTGTGTGTGTGTGTGTGTGTGTGTGTGTGTGTGTGTATCTTGCTTATATGACAATATTTGCTATTTTAAGTTTATATATTTTTTCTTGCCCTTTGTTCTTGCTTTGGCTAAAGAGAATGCAATAAAAATTTAATTACAACATATTACATATTGTCTTCTTTTTTTTTTTTTGTTTTTTGATAAAGAGATTCAATTTTTCACTGGATTTTCTTATGCAGTAATTACCAATTTTCTTCATTACAGAAAATCCAAATCTCCTTTAAACAACAAACTGTCTTCGTTTACACTTGTGACTAAATTTTCTAAAGATGTTCCTTATACTGTCTCTCTTTTTCTGGGCATAGAGATATAGTTTTAGGAAATACTGTCTGAACCTGTTACAAATCTGACAGTTATTAAAGAAATAAGAATACACTTATATCACTTTGTTGCTCTTACGTCAATAATCAATTTTCTTGTTCCACCATAAGTGTCAGAGTTATTTTATAGTATATTAAGAATCTTCCAAACTATAATATGTGAACATTGAAGAATGGCATACAAATTCTTTACTAAATAGACTGACCTTCCATTTCCCTTTCCATAAATTTTATGCTAACTTAAAACTACAGCACTTGCCAAGAGCAGCTTGGATTTACGTAGTTTAGAGAGTCCGTATATCAGTTGAAGCTTGAGCTGAATGATAATTTATTAGTAGATTTATTTATTTACTCTGAAACTGTTGTGCTCTATCCTATGAAGAATTTATTTAGTTGACCTTGTTTGATTAAGTGTATGTATTGAGTACGTGTTTGTCTACTGTGTATGTATGAAGTCAGTACATGCCTACCTACTGTGTATGTATGAAGTCAGTACATGCCTACCTACTGTGATTGTACTGCTAGTACTGCCTGTCTACTGTGTATGTATGAAGTCAGTACCTGCCTATCTACTGTGATTGTATTGCTAGTACTGCCTGTCTACTGTGTATGTATGAAGTCAGTACCTGCCTACCTACTGTGATTGTACTGCTAGTACTGCCTGTCTACTGTGTATGTATGAAGTCAGTACCTGCCTACCTACTGTGATTGTACTGCTAGTACTGCCTGTCTACTGTGAATGTATGAAGTCAGTACCTGCCTATCTACTGTGATTGTATTGCTAGTACTGCCTGTCTACTGTGTATGTATGAAGTCAGTACCTGCCTACCTACTGTGATTGTACTGCTAGTACTGCCTGTCTACTGTGTATGTATGAAGTCAGTACCTGCCTATCTACTGTGATTGCATTGCTAGTACTGCCTGTCTACTGTGTATGTATGAAGTCAGTACCTGCCTACCTACTGTGATTGTACTGCTAGTACTGCCTGTCTACTATGAATGTATGAAGTCAGTACCTGCCTATCTACTGTGATTGCATTGAAAGTACTGCCTGTCTACTGTGTATGTATGAAGTCAGTACCTGCCTACCTACTGTGATTGTACTGCTAGTACTGCCTGTCTACTGTGTATGTATGAAGTCAGTACCTGCCTATCTACTGTGATTGTATTGCTAGTACTGCCTGTCTACTGTGTATGTATGAAGTCAGTGCCTGCCTACCTACTGTGTATGTATTGTTAGCTCTGCTTGTCTACTGTGTATGAATGAAGTCAGTACCTGCCTACCTCCAGTATATATACAAAGTCCCAACCTTCCTGCCTCAACACCAGGTAACTTACTCCCAGTCATATCGTCTTTTAGACTTTATAGACTTTTCAACATTTTAATTTGTAATAAACTTGCGTCGTGTATATCGAAATATTTTTCAGGTCATTAGGATGGTGAATGATCACCGAAAGGTTGTCTTCATTTATAAAACAGTTTAAATACAATATATATATATATATATATATATATATATATATATATATATATATATATATATATACATATATATATATATATATATATATATATATATATATATACATATATATATATATATATATATATATATATATATATATATATATATATATATATATATATATATATATATACATACATATATAGACGCATATGCAATAAGATCACAGTAAATAGGTAATTTTAGAATATGCAAAACAACCACTGTGAAAGAATAGTGAAATTCCAAGTGCTTTCGTAACTTCTCACATTATCAAGGAAATATATATATATATATATATATATATATATATATATATATATATATATATATATATATATATATATATATATATATATATATATATATATATATATATATATATATATATATATATATATTGTATTTATCAACAAATTTTGTTGAAAATAAGAAAAAGTTTTGGAGTGAGATTAACAAGTTAAGAAAGCCTAGAGAACAAATGGATTTGTCAGTTAAAAATAGGAGAGGAGAGTTATTAAATGGAGAGTTAGAGGTATTGGGAAGATGGAGGGAATATTTTGAGGAATTGTTAAATGTTGATGAAGATAGGGAAGCTGTGATTTCGTGTATAGGACAAGGAGGAATAACATCTTGTAGGAGTGAGGAAGAGCCAGTTGTGAGTGTGGGGGAAGTTCGTGAGGCAGTAGGTAAAATGAAAGGGGGTAAGGCAGCTGGGATTGATGGGATAAAGATAGAAATGTTAAAAGTAGGTGGGGATATAGCTTTGGAGTGGTTGGTGCAATTATTTAATAAATGTATGGAAGAGGGTAAGGTACCTAGGGATTGGCAGAGAGCATGCATAGTTCCTTTGTATAAAGGCAAAGGGGATAAAAGAGAGTGCAAAAATTATAGGGGGATAAGTCTGTTGAGTATACCTGGTAAAGTGTATGGTAGAGTTATTATTGAAAGAACTAAGAGTAAGACGGAGAATAGGATAGCAGATGAACAAGGAGGCTTTAGAAAAGGTAGGGAGTGTGTGGACCAGGTGTTTACAGT